>NW_028139714.1:0-48869 GCF_965202585.1 Thalia democratica
CCACTGACCTAAAAGTTTCATTAGTTTCAAAACAGTTCATATTTAAACAGGATTGATAACAGATTACACAAGGCTTTTTAATAACTAAGTATTTTAATGCACTTTACTGGGCTTCTAAGAAAATAACTGTAAATTATTTTCTCAAGCCCTGTAAACTACTTTGAACACAAAAGTGCGTGCATAAGAAGTACCAGACTAAATTACATTTCGAACACAACTTTTTTTAGCTCAAAAGTTTGTACTCAAAAGAAAAATTACTTTGTAAAATTGTGGGGGGCGATTTTTTTTTTTAAATTACGAAAAGGGGGCGATTTAGTAAATGAGTTTGG
This sequence comes from Thalia democratica, assembly GCF_965202585.1. NCBI lineage: Eukaryota > Metazoa > Chordata > Thaliacea > Salpida > Salpidae > Thalia > Thalia democratica. The sequence continues at coordinate 330 of NW_028139714.1, forward strand.
GAAACCCTGTTCTAGGCAGAGGTGTAATTTGACTACAACTGAAAGGCAAAAGTAAATTTCTTTTTAGATAAAGCTTTCTAAAGTATAATGGTACTTATTAATAACTTTAATATATATATATATATAATACTTTTTGTATTTTTTTAAAACTAGATGCATGTCAGTCTTACTAGCCTAAAGACTTATAAAACAGCTAGAATTATAATAACTCAAACAAATGCAAATTAGATCAGATCTGTATCAGCTTTTGATAACTTTATTTTTCCAGTTTCTTGTAGAAAATAGCTTTTAAATAGCAAGTTAAAATTTTTGTACGTCTAGTGTTTTGAATTATAAACACAGCTGTTGGAGATGAAATGAACAATTTTTTGTTTTAAGTATCTCATTAAATCAATTTAGTAACCTACGATACATGAAGTATGCTTTGTACAAACATAAAAAAATTATGCATTGCAATGTAGCTTTCGTTGCAAATCAGCCGAATACATTTTATTTTTCCATCGGAAATATTAAGCTGAGCTTGGCAAGTTTACTAGTGCCAAACTTTTCTGTTACATAACTTGATTTCGTATAACAGTTACTCATATTAATACTCTGCATTATGAAATATGTTAAGCAGTACATTTGTCATTGTTTTTATAACCTTTTAGCTTTAAAGCTTTAAACGGTACAAAAGTTGATTGACGTTGTATTTACTATATAGATTGTTTGTTGATTTAAGATGCACCTTTATAATTTAAAGCGTACTTTTACTTTGAAACCAGCACATAAATAAAATTTATAATTTTTGAAATTTATATTTATAGATGTACTGTCTAAATCAACGTTTCCCGAAGAGGGCCAAGTGGCTCCCTTCGGGGGCCATTATAGAAATTTAGGAGGCCATAAGCAGCAAAAGGACCAAAGGGGGGAGGGGGGCATGAGCAGTAAAGGGGCCTGAGTTAGCCATAAGGTCATCATTTGAAATTTTCACTAGATATTCTGTAATTGATGACGAAGACCAAAAAAAAGTCTTAGGCGTTTTTAATGATAGTTATTTTGAGAAATCTTGTTGTAGGAGGCTGTAACTTTTTAATTTCTTCAAGGGCTCTTGAAAAAAAGTTAGGGAAATCCTGGTCTAACGTTTCTTACAAAATATTTCCAAAGTAGTTTAACAGTTTCATATTTGTTATATAGTAATAAAATATCAATGTAACACCCAAACATTAATAACCTAACAGAGCAAACAACTTAGGTCAAAGTAGCTAGTTTTGTCTGGAACATCTAGCTTTTAACATTGTGAAACTTTTTTTTAAGTTAAACAAGAAAATTTATGTAGCATGAATTCATTTTAATTGTTTTACAATAACAACAACTGCTTTTTAGATAAGTCTAAGCATCAAAGTTTAAATTTAATAGCATTATATAATTATAGTTTGCTAATGGTATGTATTTAGAACAAAAATAAATTCGAACTAAAAGCAAAAACATTTTTAACGAAACTCTGTTTTAGTATAATTTTCATAAAACTTTGTTTTATGTGCGACAAACAAATGAAAGTACTTTTAAAACTGTTAGAACAAAATCCTTTGAAAAAGTGTAGATTTTGTTAGAAAAACAGATATTGTACAAAAAGTTTTTCAGTGCAAAAAAAAAGTACCCGACCAGCGAAATACAGAAAAAAATAACTTGCGTAAAAGTTTCAAAAAAATGATTGCTTAGTATAAATAACAAAATTTTCGTACAAAAACTTGACATCAATATAAAAAATGCACAACTCTATATAAATACAACTGAACAACCGAAGTATAAAACAATTATTAAAAACTTTACAAACTTTTTTTAATTTTTCTTTCTTTAAACATGTGCTACTCAATGTAACAACAAATATTTTTTGTTAAGGCGCTACATAAACATAATTGCAACAGTCCAGTATCTCAGTCCCTCCGAAGCCCATTCTGCTACATGAATCTTCCTAACACCGAACAAAACATCATTATGACGTCACAACTCAGTTCTCCTTCTCCGCGTAAAACTCGTACCTCCTGTTCTTCATCCTCTCTTTCTCCGCCTGCGACTGCCTCCTCTTCCGGAACCCCCCTCCGCCCGCCTTGACGACCTGGCCCCCTAGCGACGGGCCCCTGCGGTTGCCCTTGCCGACCCTCGAAGGGCGCTCCATGCACTTCTGGGTGGACACCTGTGGTACGCAGGTCATTTTTTTCAACAACGTGTAAAGTTTAAGTCTGTAACTTTTATTACCTACTGATGATTTTTTCTTAGAAAAAATCTGTATTTATGAAAAAAACAATTACTGACAAAGCTACATAACAGTTTTACTTTAATAAATTTTCTTATTTATTTATAAATTTCCGGGTGCTCACCTGTGACACGCACGTCATGCAGGTTATGTTGCAGCACCACAGGAACTGGCAGTTGCAGCTGTTGATGACGGTTTCCACCGTGGTCACGTGACCCCTGCCGCAACACATGGTGGCGCAATTGTCGTTGTCGTGGGAGGAGGAGTTGCACGCCCTCCCTGCCGTTCCGAGGAGGCCTGCGTAAGAAAAAAATCGTCAAGTAAAGAGTGTATACAGATTTTATTTTTAGTAGGAAAAAAAAGTATTTCCTGTGTAAGAAAAAAAAAGTATTTATTAAATCAAGAGTTAATACAAGTTTTGACGCTCTACTACGCTTAATTAGGACGCTCTCCCCGCCGTTCCTGTGCGTTTGTTAGTTTGTTAAAATTATAAATTATTTTAACTTTATTTTTTATCAATTTATACTATTTTGTAAGAAATCTTCCCGCCGTTCCTAGGAGGCCTGTTTAAAGAAAAAAAAATCTAAAAAGAATACAAACCTTGGTTTTGTATATTATGTAAAAAAATTTTTAAATTCTCAGGAGTCGTGTGGTAAGGAATTATAGTTTGTCATCTGTTAAAAGTTATTTTAAGCTAGTTTACTTTAGTGAGTTTTTTTTTTGTTAAAAACCATACAAGGAAAAAAAAAAAATTTAAGTTTTGAAGCTTTGTTTTAAAATGCTCTGCCCGCATTAAAACAAAGTGGTAAAAAAAATGTAGGTTTTGTTATATGGAAAGTAATTTATTAAGATGATCGACAAAAAACTTTATTAACTAATTTTGTGTTAATCTGTTTTAATTTTTTATTTAAACCCGCTGTTTCTAGCAGTCCAGAGTGAATAAGTTTATATTACTTTATGGAAGGTAATTTACTTTGGTGTAACATGTGAATAAAGTTTTTACTGAACTTAATTTGTATCAGTTTAGTCACTAGTTTAGCTGTTCAGTTTAAAAACTGTTTTTCCTAATAGTCGTGTGTGAGTTTGTTTAAATTTTGTTTTTCATGATAATTTCTAAGTTTTTTATTGGTATCAGTTTTATAAAAATTTTGTAATTATATTTAACACTAAAATTTGTTGTATTTGTGGTAAAGTATATTTTTTTTATTAAAAGTAAAAAAGAAAACAATATTCTTAATAAAAATAGTTTAAAAAGACTGTTTTTAATGTATATTTTTTGCTACTTACAAACTTTTTGGAATTTTTAGAAAATTTTTTAAATTTAGTGCGAAAAAAAAAAGCTTTTAGGTTAAAATATTAGGTCTTTTATAAAAACTTATATGCATGTAGATTGTTTTAGCGTTTAGAAAATTAAGTTTGTTTAAAATATTTAAACACCTTTGTATTAAAAATTTTGTGTACCAAACGTTTCTGAAACGTAAAAGTTGAGTTTTTAAAAATACTAGCTTTTACTTTTTGTGTTTAGTTAAACAAACTTTAACCTGTATTAGGTTATTCAACAAATAGTTTTGTCTGTTTTTTTTTTTGAAGTAAAACTTACACGTACACGGTTGAAATAGAAACAAAATTAACAAGTTTTGTGTCTTAAATATTTGCTAAATTATTTATTTACAATCACAGCTGTATAATGCTTAAAATCATTTAGACTAAAACAAAAATAACATAAGCTTCTTCTAACTTGCATTTTTGTTTCTTTTAACAAACAACAAGTTGTTTGAATATGCAGTAGTAAATAGTTATCCTAATATAAATGCTTAAATATTAAAAAAAACTATAAACCGAATTGCTTTAACAAACATATTTATATTTATTTATATACTGCGTATAAAACAGAACTAATTTAACTGAGTCAATTTTCACTAGCCCGTCTAACTTACATTGCTAGTAAGATGGCAAAAAGTTAAAAATAAATTTACAACTTCAATTAACTCGAAGCAGCTGATCTGAATTAAAATGCTGGATTGCAAAATGTGTGAAACTAATTCAATAAAAACCAACATATGGTACACTGAAAAACTAAACATTTTTCTTAACTTAACGAGGTTATTGCATACAAATTAACTTAAATGAAATTGAACTTGCTTATTGTTATATTTTTCTCTAAATTTTTTTGTTACAACCATGTGAACACACGCACCGTATTGCGAAATTTATAGAATTAACTGATTTGCACGTCAACTTCGTCTAGTTTTTGTGCAATGTTCTCATTATTTTCGGAAATATGTTTATTAACAAGCTTGATTTTACGCTCGAAAACTGTTTATGAACTGAAAGGATTTAGATAAAAGTTGATGGTTTTTGAAAGCTCATTGGGGTTTAAACTTTTATAAAAAGAATATTTTATATATAACGCTTTTTTAGCTGCTTTTTATTATACTACGGTCCAAGATATTTATACTTATTTCCTAAGATAACAACTTTTTGTAATGGAAAACATTTATGCACAAAAAAATTCGGAAACAAAGCTGTTAGACTGAACCCCGCACCAACATTTTCAGCTCATTTAAAAAGCGCAAAATGGCTTCAACTTTTCATTGTAATAAATCTTGATGCGGCCATCAATCACTTCGAAAGTGTTTGTTTAGGTGGCTCTCGCACCCCCTTCAATGTTGGTTTTGACGACAACTTTCAACTTTTTCCTCGGCACCACCAAAATGGCTCCTTTCAAAACTGGAAAGCAAACAGCACGGTGGCAGTGCGCGATTTCTGTTTTACTGAAGATGTTTTTTTACGATGTGGGCAAACACACACTTTCGCTTGAAACTTCGCGTTTTGACTTCGCGCTTTTTGTTCTTCCCCAGCCCCCTTTGTCTCGTTAACCCCAACTCAAACACGTGTCTCGTTGCCGGGTTTTGAGTTTTATATGAGGGTTGTATGAATGGAAAGGAATTTTGTGTGGACAAGAAGAAAAAGTTAACGTTGCACATGTCGATTACAAGAAAGCTGACTGAAATCTTTTGAAGTAATGTAACTTTTTAATTCAGCACACTAAAAATGTATTGTTAATAAACGTAATGTAAGAAAAAGAAAATTATTTTAAGCTTGCATCTTAAGAATACAACTGAAAATTTAAAACAACTCTTATATAACTATCATACTTGTTTATACTCAGAAGGAAAAAAAAAATATATCGATTTTAAGATTGGTATAACTTGTATTAACTTAATAAATATCTTTTAAAGGTTTTGAAAAATTCAAGAAGTTGGCATATTGTCTTAAATAGATTTGAAGAAATAAACTTTGGCTAAGTTTCGTTTGAAAATAGTGTAAGCTTATTTAAAGTAGAACAAAGGCTCTAAACAATATATATATTTTTAGAAATAATTACCTCTTTTAAATTTGAAAAGCATAATACAGCATTTGATGATTTTTCTTAACATAAATTGAAAAAAAAATTAAAAGCCTGCACACTTGTAAAAAAATATTATTGAAGTAAACGGTTAAACAAACTTTTGGAAAAATAAAATTCATACGTTTTTCATAAACAACAAGCAAACCTTATTTTTCGCTATTAAAAAAACTTTAATAAAGACTAATAAATATAGATAATAACAACCTATCTTGAAAGAACTTAATATAACCTTATCAAAAGTGTTTATGCTAAGATACAAAAGTACTGTGATAAATAATTAAAACTGAATTAAATAAAACTCTACCTCTTCTCTTTTCCGCATTGCAGAACAAGCGCAGCGTTCTTTATTAATGTAATGTATTTTATTTTGAACAAGCTTTAAAACAAACAACCAAAAAAAAAACTTATTTAATAAATTAACAAAAAAACTTACACACCAACACATACCTCTTCTCTTGTCCGCATTGCAGATATAAGGAAATAAAACTCTACATATAAACATTCAAACCGACAAAAACTCTTATAAACTTTGTTAAAGTATTATACTTCAGAATGAAATAAAATTAATTGATAGTTAAAAACACAAATACCTCTTCTCTTGTCCGCATTGCAGAAGGTGGGCGACCTCTGGAGGAAGCTGAGGTTGCGCTTGCTTGCCACCTTGTACCGGACCGGCCTGAAACCCGTCGCGTTCCGGTGCATCCGCCGCGCCTTCCAGTACCGCTCCTTCAGGAAGTCCGAGTAGATGCGGAACTGGGGCATGTTGGGGAAGCAGGAGCGGGCGGTGCAGGAGGAGGAGAAGCCGTGGCACTTGCACTGACGCTTCACCAGCTTCGATACTATCTGTTGTGAGTGTTAAAATAAATAAATAAGTATATTTATATATATGTGTTACAATTTGCACTGACGCTTCACCAGCTTCGATACTATCTGTTGTGAGTGTTAAAAAGTAAATAAATAAGTATATTTATATATATATATATTTATATATATATATATTTATATATATATATATATTGTGTATATAAAATGTTGTAACTTGCACTGCCGCTTCACCAGCTTCGATACTATCTGTTGTGAGTGTTAAAAATAAATATATTGCAATTTGCACTGACGTTTAACTAGGTTCAATGCTGTTTTTTGGATATATCTTCATAGCTTGACAAATTCTTTCATCTTTGTTTTATTCTTTATAATGTAATTTTTATGAAATTTTTTTTTTGAAAAGTTACATTCGAAATAATTAAACACAAGTAGGAGTATATTACGCAAGATAACATAGTTGCATTATTTACATTTTTATATACCTAGCAATTGTCAACAGCATTGCCTCTTTACCAGTTTTGATACTGTTTTAGTGGTTAATGCATAATGTAAGCAACCTTCAAAGCATCGTCATTAAAAGTAAGCATCATAAAATTGTCGAATAAAAAAAAGGTGTAACGACTTTAGTTTTTATAGTTGGTGTGCACGAATAAATTATTAAATATAACAATTTGCACTGCTGTTTAACCAGCTTGGATGCTTTCTATTGTAAAAAAATGTAATCTATGAATGAAACTTTTCATAAAAAGTTACATTGTAAAGAAAATTAAAAAAAGATGAAAGAGTTTGTCAAGCTATGAACATAAATCCAAAAATTTTGTGTTGGTATAAAATACGATTATAATAAAAAGATATATCGAAACAACATCAATAAAAGCACGTCGTTATGCTTATTTTAATTTAAAAATTTAATAATAGATTGATAAACTTTTATTTAAAATTTAAAAACATTTTTATAACTTGAAAAAGTGCTGTAAAGTAGTGAGCTATAAAAAAAGCTTGAAGAAAAAGTACGTGTAAAATTTACATAAAACGATTTAAAGGTTATTTTAATTCTGTTTACGCTTGTAAAAACTTAATTTGTTGTTAAATAAGTTTAATATAATTCTTATCGTATGTGTTGTACAGCATTCATAATTCGTGTTTTGGTTATACGGAAGATTTTATAGAAAGTATTCAAAATGTTTCATTGAAATAGTTGCTTATTTAAAAAACGAAGTAACATCATTTTAATAACGCTAAAATAGTTTTATTTTTATTGAAGTTTTGAGAAACAAACATTCAAAACAAACACGAATAGTTTTCATTCGTTTATATTTTTAGAAATTATGAAAATTGTTGGTTAAAATAAAGTTGTCTTGTTTTACAGTAAAATAAAGGTCCATGTGAAATTAAAAACAAATTGAGCTCTATATTACTTTTATAATAAGTTAGTTTAGATACAGGCTTTATACAAAAAAATAAAAACTTGATGAAATAAGGATAAGAGCTATTGGAAAAAAATATCAGAACGCTATTTGTAGGAACTCATAGCTACATTAACCAAGAAAATTAGAGCTGTTAATACAAAACGTCAAAAAAGTCTGACACTTAATATGTAAAAATAATTTCTAATTTGTTTGCGTTAACCTTGTAAATTTTAACAAAATCCCTTTCTCTAATGCGGACAAATGTTTGAAAGAAGTTAATGAAAGTTTCAAATTACCGCCATAAATAGTTGTGACGTAAAACAAATATAATAAATGTAACTGCATTCTTGTTAACTTTAATACTTCGTACGTGACTTTAAAACTAGTAACATGTAAACTTGTATGAAAATTTACATACCTTGATTTATTTTCATTTTATTTCATTAAATTTTTGAAATAAAATAAATTTGTCAGTGTGGTTTTGTCATTACATGAGTATGCTTGACTTTTAGCTTAACTATGAGATCTAAATGTGTAATGAAAAGTAAAAAATTGAAATTTAACAAAATGTTACTTTTGTAGTTTGTTATTTAATTTAATATTTTACACAAAAAAAGTTAAAAAGTGCTTAATCTTAAAGTAATACTATTTAGGTGTCATAAATTTATTTCAAAAACAAATACTATTCTATTTAAACTGTCTTTGGTCTTGTTTCATAAAAAAACAGCTTAAAAAGGTATGCTTAAAATAAAATTGATCACAAAAGCTATTTTTATTCTATGTCATTTGTACAAAAAAACCAAATTTAAGTTTGTTTTGTTCCCGTGTTGTCAGTGTTACAGAAAAAGTTGTCCGTTTACTTTTAGTGTTATTTATTCAGTAATTTGTTACTTATTAAAGCCAGGTAAAGAATATAACTCAGCTTAAAACTGTTATTTTATCAAAGAAGATTATAAACAAAATTCATAAAAAACAATATATGTCAATAATGATTTTCACAAACAAAATTTTTAAATTTGTTTATGCCTAAAGACTGTTACGTATGCAAAACAAAACCTGCAAACAATTAAATTTCACAAGGACTTGTTCCCGCTGCTACTTACACAGAAGAAGCTTTGATATTTATTTTTACTGTTATTTATTTGGGTAATTTGTCACTTTTCAAAGCTCGAGTGCTTTCACACGCCTCACCTCGTGACAACACCTGTCTACTCGCGCTAATTGAAATCAATTAACACGCCGCCACGCGCTCAAACGATGGTGACGTCACAGAACGCTTATCGCAGTTGTGACGTCGTAATTGCAGCAGATTACGAAATGAGTGCGGTTCTTGCATTTCGTTTACCATTCGATCACAACATTTAGCAGCCGAAGGGTCAAAAACGAACCATCCCCCATAGCAACCAGCCTTCATCCCATAGCAACGCCGCATGGCAACGAGATTTACGACTCTTTTCACCCCACCTCACATGCGAGCGCTCTTCAAACGAAGCGCCGCCGCTCAATCATTTTTCCCCCGCTCGCAAGAATTTTTCATACACTTTTTCTTTTTTGTTTGTTCAAATCGGATGTCGCCCGTATTGTGACGTCACACATTAAAAGACTCCGTTTTTCATGCCCCCGCTTTTTTTCGCCGAATAATTTCACGGTCGAGTTGGCACGCGTCGGTAGCCGCTAATAAGCAATTACGCGTCCGAGTTCCCATAGTTACCGCGCCACGGTTGCCATGGCAACCCCACACACGGGGTAGTTCCCCTTGAGTGATCGGGATGATTGCAGGGGATGATTGGAAATTAGTCGGCGGATGATCCGCGGTTCGCACGGTGACAAACAAGCTCATTGGTTGAAAAAATGTTGAAATTTATAAAATCAGCTACCTTATTGTAGGTAACTCATAAAAGTTTATAAAAAATAATTTAAGTTTTTCAAAAAATTCGAAAAAATAAAAATTAACTTTGATTAATTTCTTGGAATCAGCAGTCTTTTAAAAAGCTTTATAGGTTTTACAAAGACATTACCTTTCTGTGGTTTTTGAGTTAAAATATCAACTAAGTTAGCTTATTGGTTAAAAAAATATTGCGATCTTTTCATACGTTAACAGTATTTTTTATATATTTTAGTGTACAACTTAGTTAGTTCAGTATGTAAAAATATTTTTAACTTACAATAAATGAATGTTATTAAATTTAAAAAAGTTTTTAGGAATCAACAACTGAAATCGTTGAAAACTCTGTAAAATTCTAAATCGGTTTTTAGAAAACTTTATAAACTTTAATTGACTGCAGTTTCATGTCCTTTTTTACGTCTACGAATCTTTAGTGACGTTTTGCAAAATAAATTGTAAACTATTCAATAAGTTACATTCTCTTATTTGTATAACTAAAGTATTGCAATATATATTATAGATCAGCTGTAATAAAAATTTTCATTCCAAAAAATTTTGTAGCTTTAACCATTCTAACTGTCATATTTCCACGTTTTGAAGCAAAACAAATCATTTTTTGTGTAATTACAAATTTTTGCAATCCGTTTAATCGTAGTTTTAATCGTATTGTTATTTTACATAGATAAAAACCAATTAATATTGTTCTTTTACTGTTCAAATTGTACGCATATAACTCAGTATACTTAAAGTTTGAGGCAGTCTAGTTTAAACCTAATATCACAGTTTTACAAATTACTTGGTATGCAGTATTTATTTGTTACTATCATTTATTTTACATTTTAAATTTTGATTCAATAACATTCAAAAGCCTTTGCATCTTAAAAACTTGTATTTAAAAAAATCTCAGTTTTATTTGTTTTACCCAGTTCTAAACTTTATTTAAATTCAAAAATAACGAACGGGAGTCTACCTATAATATCAGAAAAAAGCTATGCAGCAACTATTACAATGAGCACTATTACATTCAACGATAATTTAACCAAAGTATCAAAGGGATTGTGTGCCTCAACTTGAACTTTGAGATTCGAGCAGTTTGAGAGCTCAATGCATTTATATGCAGCGGTTGGCAAGGGTATGTGTATGAAGTACACAGAAAATAATATAAAATGCAATAATCGAAGAAGAAAACACTTTATCAAAGAAATTTCATACCTTAACTTATGTCAACTTGAACTTTGATATTCGAAAGACTCGAAATGAGAGTTTTGCATTTGTATGCAGATCCTTGCAAGGGTATATATTAGAAAGTCACGTATAACGTTGTGTTTCGAAACGCACTTGAAGGCAAAGTTCAACGGCAAACACTCTAAACGTTCCCATCATTAACGCACTGCATTTGTGACCGCATAATGTGCGTAATTTCGCTGAAAATATGATCTATGACATGAATTCATTTACGTTTAAGTGACGACTTCGAAATTATGAGTTAAAAAACTGCAACGTTTAAGATAGAAAACAAAACATCATGTACTTGATAGTGCGATTTCGTATGAGAATTAATTTAAATAATCGTACGTCGTTTTGTAAATAAAAAAAAAGTTTTTTTAATACTTTTTATGTTGAAAACAAAACAATCCACTTCAACCAAAACTTTGCAATAGGCACTTTACTGATGATTTTTTAATGAGATTTTCAACAAAAGTGCAAAACTTTTATGAATAAATTTCTTTTTAAACTCAATTAATTACCTTATTTAGATTTAAAGATTTAAGCACTTCAAAATGATCGAAAACTACAATTTTTATAACAATAAAAAGCAATACATAACCATCAAACAACGATATTCAAAATAGAAACGATGTAGAACTACATCATATAAACGTTATATAAAAACAACTTTATAATTACTTAAAAGTTTTAATTATGATTCACGATATATAACGTGAACAAACGTAACCTTAATCTGATAAAAAATATAGAATTTTGTTATTATAAGGTTTCGAACCTTTCAAAAAAAAGTTTGGAAGTTCACGTAAAAATTATGTATATAAATATAAATCAAAGCGCCATTAGAAGTTATATTCAAGCCAAACAACTATAACTTTGTACCACAGTTTAATTGTTTTTGTTAAAATATTACAGCTATTGTATGCTAGACAATATAAAAGTATAGTAAATTCTTTTAAACTGCAAAATACAAACTAAACTACGAAACTAGCTACAGTGATAATGATGACAAGTTCTTAATAATTTATGTTGATAAAAAACAAGAGTTATATACAAAAACCAATAAATATTTGCAATTTTTAAACCCAAAATTAAAGTTTTTGGTTGTTTTCGTTTTCAAATGCAATCTTGTATTAAAATGATTACAAGCCCTATTTTCAGTATATTTTATTATGTACGTTTTAATTTTAGAATTGAAATAACTATAATCTAATTTCGAAATTTCAACAGACACCGTTTTGTTAACTTTTAAATATGATAAGGGCAAAAAGTGCAAGCAAAATTTAAGAAACACAAAATAAGAGAATAGTGTTTTTCAAAAAATAAGGTTTATATAATCAAAGCACTTTAAAGTTATATAAAAGCTAGACCGTAAAATTTATAAATACCGTTTAACTTCATTTTTTTATAAAAGCTTGGTCTTTTTACATGAACTGAAATGACAAAAATTTAGTTTAAATCTGATAACAAAATAAAACTTTTCTATATTTTACATTTGAAAAACATTACAAAACTTAAGTTAAAACATACATAGTACTCAAGCGTTGTTTTAAATAAGTTTTAACCCAACTTTAATTTTATTACCACCGTTTATTGGATTTTTTTAAGTTTAGATATTTAGATACTTAAACAACAAAAAAATAGTTATTGATTTCAACCTAAATAATACAACCAAAAACAACCAAAAACACAAATTATAGTGATTGTATCAACATTTTCATTAAAAAAAATTGTAGTTTAAGTCTTATAACACACATAAGCTTACATTCAACAACCAATTAAAACCATAGTTTCAAACCTTATTGTGTGGCGACATATTTCCTCTTTACTAATAGTTTTAAATAAATTTAGCGAAATATTTTAAATTTACAAAAAAAAAAAAAAAACAAACTCTGCGACCGATTTTATAAGAGATACTTTCTCTATACTGAAACTTTAACGTTAAAAAAAAGCAACGTACCCTGCATCCAATCTTGTTTCGAAGCTATTAAGTTTTACGGCTTTAACAAAATTTCTACAATTAAATAATTTCAACAACTGACCCTGCGTCCGATCTTGTTGTTATGGAGATTGCTCTTCCTGTACGCCTCCCGGGAGTCCGTTTCCAGGGAGTCGAGGAAAGTTTTGAAAACCTTTTGCCACTGTTCATAAACTCCCTGCCGGTGGGACAACCGGAATAATCTAAAGAATTTGTTCTTTTTATTAACGGCAATTTATTAAATTTTAAACGTTTTAAACAACTTGATTGACAAAATTGAAATTTGAAAAAAACCTTTCGAGGTTAAAAGAAAATATTGGTAATAAAGTTTCAATATGTATCTTTAGTTCAAACACAAATTACTACATTAAAGAATTTTAAAACACTAATTAGTTTTTCTCAAAAGCTACTGCAGATACCATCTTGTAAAAAAAATATGTAGAGCTCAAGTTCTATCAGACAAGTTTAAACCTTTAAAAATAACATACGAAAATAATAATATGATATTTGTAATTTTACCACAAACCAAACGAACCCCCGTAACTCCTGGACCCCTTGCAGCTGCAGTTCGTGGTCATGTGGCCGTGAGCGCACGCCACCGCCACGCTGAACGTGATCGCCGCTGACGTCAGAGCTCTGACGTAAGCGGACTCGCGCGTCCCTTCCAAGTGCTCTGTTGCGTAGTTTGGTTTTGATAATTTTTATCAAAAAAAGTGTTTTTTTAATACTTTTCTATTGTGAGTTAATAGTTTAAGGTTTTATTTATTGTTATTTCTAACTTAAAATATTTTTTTGTATATTTTATGCAGATTGTCTCTTCCAAGTGTTTTGTTATGTGTTGGTCGTGATTAGGTATTGTAGTACACACGCGCTTTAGTTTTTAAGCTGTTCTAGTGTTCTTTTAAATTGGTGCAAATTTGTTGCAATACATAAATACTTGAGTTTTCTACTTAACAAGAAATAGCTATGTTTTTCAGTTTGCTTTTATATTTGTTGTATTACATCATTACTATATACATTTGATATAATACATACTAATATCTTGCATTAGTTGTATTTAATTAAACACGACTAGGTCGCATTATAACTTTATGCTTGATCAAATAAACACTTTTTAAGTTTTAAATTTAACTGTAGTTGCTTTTACAAATTCATAAAACGTTTTTACGTATCAAAGTTTTTTCTTGTATTGCTCAATAAAAAGGCTTTAAGTTGAAGTGCTCTACTTGCAAATATTATTAAAAAACTAAAATTAAGTTTTATTTAATACCTTGACAGCTTAAAAAGTAAAAAGCACAAATAATTTTAACTTAGAACATTGCGTTTAGAATGTATTACATATCTAAAAATGTATAGATAATAATTTAAACGATAAAACTAAAGCTTTCTTCACTCAAAAACAAAACAGCCTGGTTACTCCTATTTTATAAAAATCAACCCCTAAATAACCAAGTTAACAAACATACATATGAATAAATAAATGTATATATATATATATATATATATATATATAGATGTAGATATAAATACAAGCATACATATACACTTGTTATAAACGCAACTAACGTATAATGGTTTCGTTCTTGTTACTGTTGTTAGGGGGTACACAGTTCCACCTTTCATTCCTGAATTGCCACTGACACTCGAAAATTGCCAAACCGATCCCCCTCTTTATCGCCATCATACTGCCTTCGTCAAAACTGCAATAGATATTTTATTAAAATCAGAAAAAAAATTTGTTTTAGTATGAAGTTAATTAATAAATATTTTGTTCAGTGTGATGTTGTTAGTTAAAAAAAAAATTCATGATTTTAGATAATTGAGCTATAAAGTTTTAATGTTTTCTATTGTCATTTAAACGTCTTACTTAGTTGTTAAAAAACACTCAACTTAAAATTTTTTTTGACATTTACACATAAATAAAAACTATTAACGTTTTTAGTTCATCATACAAAAAATATAATAAGTTTGTTTATATACAGTATTAAGTATCAACTAAGCTTAAAATATCAAATTTTTAAATTTAACTACTATCTTTTTTTTTATAAAGTAAGCTAGTTTAAAAATTAATTGATTTTTAAAAAAAAATCATAAAAAGTTAGATATTTAGTCTAAATTAGTTTTTATTATACGAAAACTGCCAACGAACTTTATATGATATTTATTTTTATAGCAGCTTTATTTCTTTTGAACTTAATCTAAAAAATTAAATAGAAAAAACTGATTGTTTCCATTTTTGAAGTGTAGGCTTAGAAAGTTGAAAACGAAAACAAAACTTTGAAGACACTATTTTAAAACTTATCTTGAAACAACTTACAAGTCTTTGAAGTTTAACTTTTAATTTAGAAACAAACACTTTTGAAAATCACTCAAACTATTTATAACATGAAAAACTGCACTTTTGCCAATTAAAATCACATGAGCTCGTATCAAACGTTTTAGCAATAAAAATCTGCAGACAGTATAAATTTGCTTTTCGTCCAAAACTTTAGAATTTAATTGCACTCAAATTTTTTTTTAACAGCGCACAAAGTTCAATTAATCAGCGAGGCCACCAGAAAGCGCCGTAAATCATTGGAACACGAAATTTCAGCAGCCCCTCTGTTTCCGATAAATATGTGCCAAAACAACCAAACGACCAAATTCGGCAGTAAATCAAATCGAAGCAGCGCCAACTTCGATCGCCAATAAAAACCGCTCATATTTGATTACTACACAGCAGCGGCTCGTATTGTAAATACGAGGAGAATTGAAACTCTATCGTCGAGCGGAGAATCAAAATAGCGTAAACACTGATGAGAGTTGATTTTTTTCTTTTTCTTCGCTTTGATGTGTAGGTTTTTAGTCGCGAATTGCAAAGTATTTAACGCTTTCTGTGACGAGTTTTTTCGCTGCAGGTTTTTTTGTCTCAAATTATTCGAACGGTCACGGTAAATTTAATCTGTTTTGAGGGCATCAAGGATTTTTCAAGATTAATTTTGAAAAATATTTTAAGTTTATTGTAAATTACAACTGTTTTAGAGTATTGAATTAAATTTTCCATATTTTATGATAAACTTGAATTTTTTTTTCAATCAAAGATTTTTCAAGTCAAAGTATTTTATTATTTGTAAAGTTTGTTGTAAACACTGAGTGAGTTTGAATAAAAATTAAACGCTTAAAATTTGTTCACTAAAACTTTAAACAAACCTTTTACACAAACTACGAGTTTATAAGTTAAAAATCGTTTAACACGGGTTTATTAAACGCTAAAATAAAATTAATAACGTTTTATCATGAGTTTGATCATTAATCGAACCGCAATATTTTGCACACTTTAATAAAAATACTCAATTTCCTCTTACAAAGTCATTTGTAATCCGACTTTCCAACTTTGTACATAAAAGCCGCATCCGCGATAACATCAAGATTTCCGTCAACTTTATTTGCAGGCAATTACATCTCACATCGCAAGCGTGAAATTTATCAAAAGCAAAAGTTGCTGTTTAGCGTCTAAGTGCTTTATGGCTTCGATTCAAAACTTTCATAAAAACTACTTTTCAAACACTGGTTTAAACGTCTCAATAACTTGATTTCTCAATGTAAAAGTGTTTGCACAAGTTTTATTGGTACGTTTTATGGCCCAAAAATTACTATTTGACTCGTGTAGAGCTTTGTAAAGCTTCATTTCTAAAACTCTTTGAATAATTAAGAAACTTGTGAAAAGTTTCAAACTAATTTATGTTAAGGCTTAAAGCTCTACTCGTAGCTTATGTTAATTTACAATTTTTCAACTGATTTAAACATCTCAACAAAGTAGTTTTTCTCAGTAAAACTTCACATAAGTTTTTTTGATGACGTTTGTAAGCCATCAAGACAGTAATTTTTTTCACGGTAATTTAGATTTAAAATCATATTTGATGTCTACAAGCGAAATCGTACGCGCAAAACGTTTGTAACGCGGCTATAAATAACTCGCAAACCAAACAATATATAGACACCCTACACCTAACATACAACGTTCCAACAAAAACATGTCAGAAGTTCCGAGAACGAAGCTGCCCCGGATAAAATTTTTACTACATGTTGCGCGTCAATCAAACATCAATCACGCACGTTTCCAATTAACTTTTAAAATTTTTGCAATATTTAAATGTTGCCCTCACTTCAAACACAGCTTCTTTATGTTGGGGTGGTCCTTGAATATCTGCTCGCACACGTACGGTGCAGTGCTGTCTCCGCCGACTGAAAGGCTGTAAAAAATGTTAAAGTTTACGTTAACGTACTAAAAATAAAATCAGACGCTTGTTGTTAACAAAATTTTCTGAAAATTATTAATCAAACTATTTCTTTCTAAACTGACCTCCACGGCTTGTAGGGCTTGAACTGGAAAGTCCTGTGGACCATGCACAAGAAAGAAAACACAAAAACGTAAATGTCCATGGCGAATAATTGTTACTACACTAAAACTCTACACTAAAATTGGCCTTTCAATTAAATAAAAAAATGTTTTTCAAGTCTTTGATGTGTACACCTGCTTAGCTAAGCTGATACAGTTTAATCGCAGAGGAAGAGCACAAAGCTCCGAATTACGACCTCTCTCCTTTTTTCACGCTTCTCTCACATTCATCTGCAACTTTTCATTCGAGAGAACTTGGCGGTGAACGCTGCCAGCCAAATTTCTTACATAGCGACTTTTATTTTTACCAAGCAAGCGTCATCACGTTCTTTTATGACGTCATAATCGCAAATTCACGGGCGGACGGCTTGCGCAAATACAAAAACAAAAGAGTCACTTCGCCGACAAAATAAATATCAAGAGGGGTTTAGAGTAAATGGGGGACTAAACATTAAATATTTCCGACAAGCATTGATCACACCTTTGATGTATGGCTTCTTTCTTCCATTATTTTTTTCTCATGTATAAACAAGGGGCAGAATTATTCAGCTGTGTGGCTCAGGGTGGCTTGTGTGTGTGTGTTTATCTACGGGGAGAAAATTAACAAATTGCTTGTTTGCTCTCCGCGAATACATGTTAATTACCTGGTAGTTTGATCACAGGGCCCCTCTCTGTCGTTTGAACTTTGTTTTTTCAATTAGCCAGTTCAAACACCACTCGGCTTGTTCTAATTTATTTGCGCTCGTGAAAGGAAAGTTTGCTCTGCTGCTGTTTCGACAAACATTAATTTAAACGTCAAACTTGTTTTGGTTGTTCTTGTAACAAAACGGCTTTTTGTGCTCAGTTTCTTAAGTTTAAGTTCGCTTTAAGAAGCTTTGTATGGTTGTAAAGTAGGTTTATTGGAATTGAACGGCTTTTTTCAATCAATTAACATACTTTTAATATTTAAACATACATTTTATACTTTTAGGTCTCCTTAAGTATATGAATTAATACTATTTAACAACAAAGAAAAAGTTCTTAAAACATATTGACAAATTTTGAATTTATATTTAATTCTAAATTTTTTTAGAAAAAGTTATAACTTTATTCACGTATCAACTGTAGCATTAAGTGTTGTTCATTTTAAACACTTTTAAGCTGAAGACTACTTAAATAATGACACTTTTCTTAGATTGTGTACATTTACTAATATTTTATAAATTAGTTTACAAAGTTCAAACAGGCCTAAAACTAACTGTAGTCAAAAAGAAAACTTTAATGTGCAACCTAAGATCTAATTTATAAATTGGATTATAAGCATTTTAAAAACTACAAAATAAATAAAATCACCCCCAGCATATTCGATAGCTGCTTCGATGTGATTTTATGATGGAAATTAAGCTTTTAAGAAGCAATATTAAAGCCAGATACGGAATACCTGCTTCAACGATGCCTGTAGACGATTTTCTGATAAAATCATCTTTCATAAGAAAGGCTTTGAAGGTTTGTTTTTGAAGGTAATAGCCGGCAATGAGTGCAGATAATGGCCTTATCACAAATTGAAAAAGTCGCCTTGCTCGAGGTTGCAAGCGAAATAAACGCCGGTGCTTCGCATTGATCTAAATTGTTTTCGATAGGCAAGCTGGCATCTGCTGTGTGACTTGTGTGTTACTTGAACTTTTGGGTATTCGATAAGCTATTAGCATAACTCAGTTAGAACGTTGGATAAAATTGTTGTGATGGTTAGAAAAGCGATGTACATTCTGAGCGCTGATGCACTGTCACCTTCAGTGTTTCACTTAAATAAAGTTCAATTTCAATAAAAATCAACTGACTGATTGATTGTATTTGTAGTGATTTTTGATTATAAAACTACAAGTTTATAAGGTATTTTGAAGGATTTTAAACTGCTACCTTTATTGTAAATGTACTTTTATATAAATTTTAAATTAACATTTCAAAAGCAAAATATATTTTTTCATAAGTTTTAGCTATTGCTTTAGTTTCAATTGCTTATTATTTTTTAGAAACTTCGATTGAAAACTGGATACATTTAACTTTTTATTTATTTAATTAAACAATATTAAAGAACAACACTTGTAAACAAAAATCTTAAAAACAAGCACTAAAAAATAGCTGTATTTTGCTTTTACATTAGAAAAAGTGTTCAGATTTTACAAAAAGCTTTGGTCAACAAAACATACAAATAAGTTTTTACAATTTTTTTAGCTCTATGTTGTACTTAATCCAGCAAACTATTTCAAAAGAAACGTGTGAAACGATTCGGATTGGTAAAGCTAATTAGGCGGATTTGAAAGAATGTTTATTGTTCTTCACTTTTGTCGTGAGTAAGCCAGCTGACTCGCTTTAATGTGTCATGACGCCGTTTGATTGTTTAAATACCGATTTCTTTGAACACTCTTACCGCAAACCGCTTGCAATAACGAAACATTCTTTTTTTGTTTTTAGCTATATTGAACTGTATTGAAAGTAAAAAATATTTACAAATAGTCAGTTCAAAAGTTTTTTTTATGAATATTTATCTTACTAATATTTTGCTACATACAAAAAAACTAACTTTTTTTTTAGATACCGACTAAAATTTTCATCTCACCAGTACACTAGTTTACTTCAAATTGTGCACATTTAAATTATATCAAACACTTATGGAACTTTCAAAAAAAATCGTTATAATTTTTTATCTATCTACAAAAAACAGCTATTTCACTAAATTAAGTTTGCTTCAAAATCAAAGTAAAACAAACTCTTTCTATTAAAATGCCAATCAAATTCAGACAAACTCAAGTTATTCCAGTAGCAAGGCGTTCAGCCCACAAACAAACTCAAAGTTGGCCGACGATCGGAATACAAACAAACAGGGCAAAAGCAAACACAAGTTTCAGCGTCCATCCAAAGTTTAATTATTTGTAAAACGTAAATTGAATCCTCGAAATCGTTGGACCGTGAAAAAAAGTGTCGGAATAGATTTTCGAGAGGTCACCGAAAGTTCACTGTGACTCAATACACACGGGAGGAAATTAGAAACTAAAGCACTGGCGGAAGAAGTAACTAGTTTTAGCTACTTTAGAGTTTCATATTTTAAGTTGATTTTAAAAATAAGTTTTGTTAACATCAGTCATTTTAAAAATAGCTGTAGTTTAATTTGTTATTTAATTTAGTTTAAAAATTGTTTTTAAAATGGGTTTTCATTGTTAATAAAGATACGAGTACAAATGTTATTAAACTATTTGTTTTTAATGGATTCAACTTTTGTACAAATAAAATTACTTACTTCTAAAATGTTATCATTATTCGAAAATAAAATTAGTTTAAAAGCTAAAATGTCTCAATAAATAGAAAAGCCTTAACTTAAACATACTTTTTGTTTTATACGATTGTTGTATGAATCTTGACTTAAGATTCATAAATATTGTCTTATCAAGTTTACTTTAGATGAAAAACTATTGAAAAAGCATTTATTTATTTAAAAACAAAATATATTTATAAAATTAAACTTGTCACACATTATTTATGCTTGTTTGATTTTTACTGCTTAATAAATTTTTTTCAAAAAAGCATTTGCGGATTTATTGGTTTTAATAACATAAATTATTTGAGCTTCATTAAGTATTACAGTACATATTTTATCGTTTTATTTATATATATATTAACAAATAAAACTATTTTTTTTAGAGTAAATAAATTTTGCCGCTTAAATACCTAAGGCTTTTATATCTTTTGAGATAACTAGTGTTTTAAATTTACAAATTTGAAACATTAAGTACTTTATGATACTTATACACAACACAATACTCACCAAAAAATGTGACAAAAGTATTTTATTTTTTAGATCTAAGTTCTTTAAAACCTTTAAACTACTTAAAATTTAATTCACGAAAATTATTTAGACGATGTAAGAAGTTGTGATATGAAGACTTTATATTTGATGAAGTTTTCATATTTGAACAAGTATTTTTAAACGTATTAGAATTAACATTGTTTCGAAAGTATACTTATAATTCATTTATTTCGTATACTGAATTTAAAATTGAGTCTCAAAGAGATTAAACAAAATATACATTTGCACCAAAAAAAAAATAGATAAGTGCAATATAAAAGTGTGCTTGAAATCAGAAAAAGAAACTTGTTTAGTGAAAATGCTAAAACAAAGCGAAAAAAAGGAGTACTTTATAAAGTATTATCTAGCTTTAGTTGGACCTAAGATTTTTAAAAAAATATAAATTAAACTTTTAATTGTTTATTGCTATTAAAAGTATTAAATATATTTCTTAAAAAAATATGTTTTTAAAATGCTTAATTCTTAATATTAAAATTATGGTTTTAATTTTTTTTTTAATAATGTGCAGCCACAAGTAATTTTGGTTAAATAGATAAATTAATAACACATTATACAAATTACACTTTTTAATACTGTTATTCATGCCTAATTAGAATTTATTTAAAGTAGTATAATGATATATCGGTTTGGAAATGTTTATTTATTTTACCGCAACCCTTAATTTGCACTAGATTTAAGTGCTACTAACTTATGTGGAGCATTTTAATTGCCTAAAAACAGCTATAATTTCTTTTGTAGATTTACATCCATGATTTGAATAACATGTGAATTGAAATGGGTTTTAATATAAGCAATGTACAGTCTAAGGTTTAGGTTATTTTTAGAGTTTAGCATAACTATATTAAAAAAAAAGTTTAATATTTCTATGAAGTAAATTATGACAATAGTTGTGTTTAAAACATATTGAGTAAATAAAAAAAATATTTATCTCTTGGTAACTTAAATAGTTTTGAAATAAATATGTTATATACTTCTATTAGAAAACTTTACAATACTTGTTACTGTAGAAAATTTAAATAAACTAACTTGACAAGTTTTAATTGCAAAAAAAGTCAGCTAAATTAAAAATAAATATTATCATAAAAAATATTATTTATTTGATAACTAATAAAAAACAAAAATTATTTAAAGTGTTAGCTCACTTAATTACAGAGTAGCATGTAATTTTTAGGCAGATAAAATTTTTAAGATAAAGTTGTTTCGTATTCAAACTTTTTATATTTTTGTAAAAGTCTGATTTTTTTTTGTTTAAAAATTCTTAGTAACTTTTAAATACTTGTAATATTAGTAAGACGAGTTTGATGTTTTTGTTATCAAACAAAAAGTGTTTGTTGTTTTAAGGCTAAAATAAGTAATCTTATTTAGATACCTCTTTTCAGTACCACTTTTTTTTTTTCTTAAAAAAAGAAGCTCGAAACCGTTTATAGAGCTAAGGCTCTTTTGTAAACTAAAACAACTTTAGTTAGAAGAAAAATAAACTTTTGAAACAAAAAATAAAGTACATTAATATTACAAATAGAAGCAAATTAATATTTTTCACGGACGGTATACTTTTTTTAAGTACAGGTATTAAGCAGCAAAAAAGTAATGATAATAAAAGTTTTTTTAGTATGACTTTTTTAATCACATTAAAAATTATAACTATTTATAGAACTTAAATGGCAATTAATTAAGCATGCTGTTAAACGTTTGAAAATGATTTAAGAAAAGTACTACAAAATAGCTAGAGACGCATTAAAAAAAGTATTTTACAAAGTATACTTTCACCTGTCATGGATTTTAAGTTAATTTAAATCAGTAAAAAAGCTTTATTTATATTTAAAAACTAAGTTTTTTTGAATGCTTTCCGAAATATGCTTTCAAAAACACGATTCTTGATACTTAAAAATTTATTTTTACAACAAACAAGGTTAATAAAAGTACAAAATGCTGATATAGGACTTGACTTCTATTTTACTACAAACTATTACTTTGAATATTTTTCAGCTATTGTTTTTGTAAAATATAAAAAGTTTAATTCTTTTTTAAACAAAACTGATTAGATGTAAAAACTACAATCAGTAAACTATTAATTAAAATTTTTATATTTAATGTAAAAAACCACATTTTAAAATATTTCAACAACAGTCATAATACAATTTTCATGACCTTATGAAAATAAACTGATAAATTTTCAATAATTGCCAGTTTATAAATAATATATAATATCCACGATGTAATTTTTGGTAGTATTAAATACTTTGTACGAGGACAGTCCGGTTGTAATGTTAAAGTGCTTTCCCTAATGTTTGCTGAGTCAGTATAATTTTAATTGTTTTTTTAATTTTTTTATACTTTTATCTATAACTCACCTTACCCAAACATATTTAATAATTTACCAAGAAATAAAAATTAATAACTAAAAATAAAAGCATCATGAAAAAATTTTTTTCCTGTTATCTGACTCAGCAAAAATTATATGATACACTTTCACGTTTCAACAAGACTAAATATGCACGAAGGGTCACTTTCGCACAAAGAAACCATTGTATGAAGAAACATTTTTGCACGAAGACACTTTTTTACAAAGTCTCAATTTTGCACGAAAACTAATAGAAAAATAACAAATTTAAGAAAAAATTAATAAATAAAAGTTACCCTTTAAGGGAGAAGGGCTAGGGGTAACAGTGATTGTAAAAAAATAAACTAAAAAATAAAAATCTATAAAATAAAAACACTACTGACCAAGGGTAAAGGTTAGGGGTAACATTAATAATAAAAATAGAAATAATAAATTAATAAAGATATAATAAAAAAGTGTCTTCTTGCCATAAAAAAATTTTTTTGTGCAAAAGTGTCCCTTAGTGCATTTTTGACACTTACACACTTTGTACAAGTATACATTTTAATAATTCATAAGAGAAAAATTCAAATTTTTCCGAAAAACCCGAACGAAAATTATGCTGACTAAGCAAATATAAAAACTTTTTATCTTACTTAAATAGGATGGAATTCTAACTCTCACTTTAAAACCTCACTTATAAAGTTTAGCTAAATCATATTTAAAAATGCAAGCTAGAGGCGCTGGCTTTTTTTTTATATAAAGCAGAAGTTTAACAATTTTTTTAAAGCGTTTGTGGGTAATATTCACTATTTTTGACAATTATTATAGTGGTGTGCGACGTGAGTGCTTAATGTGGCTTTTAATGTATTTTCAACAAAGGTTATAAAGAGTCTATCTCGAAATAATAGCATAGTTTAACTAAAATTTGTAAACACTTTAGTTTTTTTAAAGAAATTTTAAACACCTGTGTTTAAAATTGTTTTAGGTTGAGCAATAATTTTAACTTGTTCTCTTATATTTTAATGTAACAAAACAAAAACAATAAAAACATATCTTTATTTTTTTTACTGAAGCATTTAGTGTGCAGTTAAATGTTTTATTATATAAATCTGAAACTTTTTTAAGTCCACCTCAATTTTAATTTTACTTTATTATTAATCTACGTTTTGTTAAACTTTAGGAAGTAATTAAAGTAGGGCTGGTGTTTTACTGTCCTAATACCAAAGTACAGCACTAGTTAAAACCGGTGGTGATAAACTATTTTAGGAAGCTTGCTGTTTCTATGTTGCTTACACAAACTTTTGTTCACAATGTCATAGTGCAAACAAATTTTGTAAAATACTATCATAATAATGCAGTTCATAACAGATACAAATAATGAAAATATTGTGAAGTTTTTGTTAAATTAAATTAAGATTTTCATAAGTTTTTCAGGATTCAAAATAAAACAAACGTAAAGTTTATTAGAACTAATCATTAAAAAAACATATTGTTTACAAATATATAAGCAATAAAAATATTATAAGATCTTTATTGGAGAACACAAGATTTCAAAAAAAAAAACACAGTTTTTCATATTCTCAGCTAAACAGAAAGTTAATGTGTTCTAGTTTATGTAGTACATCAATTTCCCCTTATAATTTTTTATACTTCTGCTTTAATTTAATCAATATGTGGTCTGTTTGTAGTGTGGCCTGTTTGTGAAGGGGTCCTAATAACAGCTTTTGAAATTTTCTGAGTTAAAGTTGCAAGATTAAAACCATTAGCCAACACATACAAAAAATACTTTCAAGTAAGAGCTTGTACTGTTTTTCAAATATATAGTTTAACCTACATATAGCCC
This sequence comes from Thalia democratica, assembly GCF_965202585.1. NCBI lineage: Eukaryota > Metazoa > Chordata > Thaliacea > Salpida > Salpidae > Thalia > Thalia democratica. The sequence continues at coordinate 25,687 of NW_028139714.1, forward strand.
CTTGAAAACTTTTCAATATAGGTTGAAATTTAATAAATATAATTTAATACTAACCATGATAGGTACATTCTAATTTTTCAAGTATGATAGCCAAAATTAAAAATAATTCTAGTTAAAATACTGAAGCTATTTTGAAAATAGTTAGGAATTATCAAACAACAGTTTTTTTTAATAAGTTTTAATAACTCTATTTATTTCAAGTATAAATTTGATATAACTATATAACTGAAGATCTCAATTAAAATTACTCATTGATTTATAAAAGAGTCCTTTAAAATAAAATGTATGTTTTTAATTTTAACCCATTAAAGTATATACAAGTAAACACATAATCTAAAAGTTACTCTTTTTTCAATCTTTTTTTGATTTCTCAATAATGATATCTTGAGAAGTCTGATTCATAGGCAAATCCAAGATGTTGTTTAAATTTATAATAGAGTTGTCACACTTTCAGTAGTCTTGAATTTTTGAAAAATCATAAAAATTTACTGCAGTCTTTTCAGCCTTAAAAATTAAAAAAATATCTTGAAAACATTTTTTTGAAAATCTTTCATGCTTACAATTTTTAATGTTTTTAAACAAAAAACATGTTAAACGGTTTTGATTGCTTTGTGGATTATGAATAAAAACTTTATTTCAAACAAAAAAATATGAAGAGTATATTTTTTTACATGCTACCCTGGGGGCGATTTTAGTAAGTCGGTTGGCAATAACTAGTAAAAGGGGGGGGGGCTTTTCAAAATTTTAGGCAGTCATAACATTTTGAAACTTACACTAGATATTATTGAGTTACAACAAAAAGGTCTTAGGTGTTTTTAAATGGTAGTTTTTTGAGTAGTATTGTTGGAGGGGGCCATTTGAAAAAAAGTTTGGGAAACCCTAGCTTAGAGACATTAGTTTAGCTTAAAGTTTTTTTTAGTATTTGGCAAACTCAGGCAAGTTTTAACATTTTTAGATTTTTTGATACACCTTGGCTAGTTTTTAATAACTGTTTTATTCTTTAATTTTTGAAGTTATTTGATTATTTATTATATTTTATTAAGTAAACTTGATTAAATTATTTTTAAGTTTTTTGCTTTCTGTTCTTTTTTTAATTTTTTATCAACTGATGCAACACTGGTTAGTTCTTTGTCATTGTTTTTTTTTTTGTTTTAAAAATTTAAGATTTTAAATAAAAACAATTATTAAATAGTTTTGCATTCAAGTTAAACAATAATTAAATTTTAATTGAAGGAAATTTTTTAAATACATTACAAAGTACAAATATAAAATATTTGACAACAAAATATGTTTTATATTGTTATTACAGCATAAATGTTTCTTTTAGCTTTGTATAAATCTGTACTTCTTTGAGTACAAAGAAGTATAAGTATAAAAAATTTAAACTGTGTTTGTGCTTAATACTTTAGTTTAAAGCTAAAATTAATTTTAAAATCTAAATAACTTAGATAATTTTAGTAAAGTTTACCAATGTTTTCTTGAAGTTTTTCAAGAAAAATTACAACTTGTATATATTTTCTATGTATATTAACAAATTTTATTTTGTCACAATTATTATTCATTGAATGTTTTTATTTTTATTACCTTTTTAATTTACAAATATTGTTCAAGTCAGTTTGGGTAGAAAAATTTTACTGGTTCATTTTATCTAGTTGCTTTCAATACAACTTTCATTTATAATTTTCCTTTATTAATTTTAATAGACTTAACAATAGAATAAAGTTATCATACTAGCAATTGTACTTAACTGCAAAATAAACAACCGAGATTACACATGGCAGCTCCTAAAAACTTCACTCCCATCATAAAAGTTAGTTTTAATAAAAATATGTTGTTTATAAATACATTATGTGCATAAATTGTTTTGTAGGAACACATTTTTATTTCTTTAATTTTTGCTTTATCAATAATTTTTGTTAAAAATGTGTACTATAATTTAATGCTTATATTCAAAACCACTAACTTAAAGCTTAATTTTTACAAAGATTATAGAAATTTTATAAATGAGTCTACTAACTTAAATTAATTATATAGGTTATTTAAGACAAAGGTTAACATATGTAGGTTTATATTTTTGTTTACATGTTACTTTATTATAAAAATAAAAGTTTGGAACCAGTTTTATACATAATTTTTGATTATTTATTTATTTCAAAAATGATTTAAAGAAACTTTCACTTTGGCACCAACCAATTTTCTAAAAACCACCCCAATGCAAAATGTATAGGATCCAAAAATTGCAATCTTGGAGTTTTAATCTCAATTTTTTTTTACATGTTGCTAATTGTAACACAAGCACACTGAACAATTTAAAACGATTTAAAGAAAACTTTATGGTGGAATTTTTGTTTTTATGTAATTTTTATTACTTTTTGTAACTTTTATTGATTTTTTTTCATTTTTTAAACAAGAAATTCAACCATAAAACTAAATTGTTTTAAGTTGTTCACAGTGTGTGACAATTAGCCACATGTAAAAAAAATTGAGATTAAAACTCCAAATTTTCAATTTTCGGATCCTATACATTTTGCATTGGGGTGGTTTTTAGAAAATTGGTTAATGCCAAAGTGAAAGTTTCTTCAAATCATCTAAAATTTAGTACATAGTAACATTTTGATATTTCTAAAACATAGAAATGTTTCCATCTGGAAAATCATAAGAGGCTGTAAAAATAACGATCACTTCTAACCCGATCACTTCTAACCCTATCACTTCTAACCTGATCACTTCTAACCCGATCACTTCTAACCCGATCACTTCTAACCCAATCATTTCTAACCCGATCACTTCGAACTCGATTACTTCTAAGTTCTAACCCAATCACTACTAACCCAATCATTTCTAACCCAATCATATCAAACAAGATCATTTCTAACCCATTTTACTTGTTTATTATTTTTTTTTAATCTAAATTTCATTCAAAAACAAACTAGTTTAATAAAGTTATAAAAGTATTTTTTTATTAGTTTCTTTTTATGATTTTAATGTGTTACGCAAAAAACCTTGTTAATATAAACTTTAATTTTAGTATTAGCTTAACATAGATTTAATTTATTTTTATCACCTTATTTTTCGATATTTCATTCTACACATAATATAGATTTTTTTCCATTATTTAGTATTTTTTTATTCTTTCAATCTACTTTAACAGACGTTTTTCGTTAATAAAAATTTATCGTTACTTTACAATATTTTGAACTATTCTTTGTAGGATTTTAAAATAAGCACTTATAACTATTCTTAAGTCGGATCTTAAAATATATTCACGTGACTATAATAATTTTTTCATAAGCAAATAAAAAAAAGTAAACCTTTACAATTATAATATTCGGATACAAAAACCTTTATATTACGGTCTGAAAACTAGATTGTAAGTCTGTTGTAAATGTTGTATTATTGTTGACTAGTGTATTAAAGTTTTATAGTAGGTTAGTTTTAAGTTTAATTTTAGTAACTTTTACAAATTGTTATACAACTTGCATAGGCCTATTAAAATAATGGAATTCAAACAAACACTAGGAGAAATTAAATACTTTTGTTATATTAAGTAAAAAAGCCTGATTTTTAGGTATAACCTAGATATTAAAACCGTTATGTCATATAACAAACCGCAAAAGTATTTTACGTCGATTGAACGTCTTGATTTCACATTATTAATAAATTCCTACTTAGTCCTGGAGCAAAAAAAGTCACTAACAAATAAACAGGCATGTTTATTTGTATAACAAGTCTGAGGTTAATCAAATCTCGCCCAGGTAATCTTCTTTAAAATCTTCATTTAAATATATATAATATACAAAATGTTTTAATTACAACTAAAATTAGTACTTTTAGTTGACAAAAATTTCTTTAAAATTTACTTTGTTATGAACAGTTGAAATAACGTAAGTAAAAACGAAATAAGTACTGAAAAAACATTTTTAAATAGAGTAATAAATTAATTATTTAAATACAGTTAAATAATCCATTTTTAAACTTTATTGAAATAGTTAATTACCACAAAAATAAACCATTGATTTATAAACCTAACAAAAATAAACCATTAGAAACCATTGATATAATATGTAGAATTTGGTTCATTCTATAGTTTGATTTTATTAGCAGCGCCTTTCCTCGGTAAATAATAAAAGGTTTTTCAATATTTTCGATAGATATTTATTTAGTCTGTATTCCTAATGTGCTTTTGACTTTAAATTTAGTGGTTAGGCAATGCAATTGAATTTTTATTTTTTTTACAATTGTCTGTACCTTAATTCCAATAATGTTTATTTAAATTGAATCTAATATGCTTTGGCAAAGCGACAAAAATAATTGATAAAAAATCAATGAAATACCAAACGGTTCACAATTGTACAGAACCTAACTCTAAAAGTCAGGATGTGTATATCCGGTCGATGTTTGAACAAGTATAAATTTTGTTTATGAACTTTTGTAGTTTGTTTGAATTTTGGCATTCTAGTATTTTCTAAAATAAATTTATCAAAGTATCTATGTAACTTCTTTTAATGAAGAAGTGCGTAATTCAGACTATTTTGCTGACTGCTGCACTTTAATCGTTGAAATAATTTACTAAATAGTCTCAATATGTGTTGCTGAATTTTTAAGAGAAGTTTTTTTTTTTGTTGAAAAGAAATCAGAGTTTAATTCTAAATTGAAAGATTCTGCAACTAAGTTTGGTTTTATTAAAGCTCACTGATCGTTGAAAGAATTGATATTACACTTGCTTATTATGGAGTTAAAACCAAATGTTTTAAAAACATTTTCCTTCAAATCATAAATAAGTCAATTAGTATTATACTTAAGTAAAAAATTTTTTTGCTGTTAATCTATAAATATTAGATAAAACTATAGTTTTTGATTTTAAGATATATAAATTTGCGTCTGTTAAGTGTCATTCAGTTTAAGTGGCTTAGCTTTTGATGCCTAGGTAGAATTAAAAACTTCGAACAGCAATGAATATCAAAAATTAAATTTTAACAAAAGCTATCTGAACATTTAGTTTAAATTTATACAAAACTAACTAAATTTCATTAAAATACAATTTTGTTGAGATTAATTTGTTTTTAGAACAAACCCTAATTTTAAAACAATAATAAACAAACATATTAATACAGATCGAGTTAATAATTGTCGGGTTAGATCGAATTAGAAATGATCGGGTTAGAAATGATCGGTTTAGAAATGATTGGGTTAAAAATGATCTTGTTAGAAATGATCAGGTTAGAAGTGATAGGGTTAGAAATGATCATGTTAGAAGTGATCGGGTTAGAAATTATCGGGTTAGAAGTGATCGGGTTAGAAGTAATCGAGTTAGAAGTAATCGAGTTAGAAGTGATTGGGTTAGAAGTGATTGGTTTAGATATGATTGGGTTAGAAATGATTGGGTTAGAAATGATTGGGTTAGAAGTGATCGGGTTAGAAGTGATCGGGTTAGAAATGATCGGGTTAGAAATGATAGCGAGTTATAAATGATAGTAAACCCCCTTAAACATATGTTGGAAATTTGTAAATAAATAAATTCTTAATGTACCATAAAGTATTGATGTTCTTACTTATTCAAGATCATAGGGGAGTCTAGTGATAAAACTAAAACTCAATCTTTTCAAAAAGATGTAAGCTAAGTATAATGTACTTTAGTAGAAAAAACAATTTTTTTCTAAAATACTGCGGTTAAAGAAAAAGACTTCATGTTCTTAATGTTTAGAAATTTACTGTAAATAATTATTACTTATTATGCTAAAAAAGCAATTTCCTTAGAATTAAAAATTTTATTTTGCAGTATTTTAAAACAAATTTCGAGAAGCAGATTTTTATGGATATTTTACTCGGACCAAGTTTTTAAAAGATTAAAAAAAAAACAAATAATCATAATTGTCGTTTCATAGCTGTAAAGATGTATAAGATTTCTGTTCCTTTTAGAAGTGCTCAAATAAGTTGTTTTCCGAAATGATTGTTATTTTAGTTATTAAAGTAAAAGTCAGCTTCTGGTAAACATCTATATAAATGTAATAAATTTACAATGAGACCCAAGACTCAGTTTACCAAAAGCTTGTGTCTGATGATTGAAGTAACATAATTAAATAATTATGTTAACTTGAGCTTGCCTCACAGCATATGTAAGTTCAGGCTTTTTCCGATGTTTTCTTTCATTACATGCAATAAAGAATTAAGTGTAATTTAAATGGGAATGGTCAAATTTTCACAAAGTTTCAATTTTGCACAAGAGTAAAAAAACCAAAAAAATATATATATATATGAAATAAAAAACTAAAAGATAAATTAATAAAAAAAGAAAAAAGTTACTAACCAAGGGTAAGGATTAGGTAATAAACTTTTTTTTCTCAATCTGGTCTGGCATTGTAGAATTTTACCTCAACTGTTAATCCAAAACTTTTTACTGCTTTCCAAAACCCTAGAAAATTTAAAATATTTAGTCAAAATTAAACTTTAAGAAGTATTTTGTAGATTTTTAACCTCAAAAAACAAGCAAATGTATTATATACTTTTAATTTTAAATTATCTTTAAGCTTCGGAAATATATTTCTTTTTGCTTTTTTCAAGTTTATTTGTAGAATTTTTTATAGATTCTAAATAATATAAGAATCTTATTGTTTAGCATCAAATAAAGTCTCCACTATTTTGCCCTAAAAGTATTTTATTGCCTATAAAATTTGCAATGAAATATTTTTTCATTTTGCTTCTACAATTTTTTACAAAACTGAGATAAATTTAACTGTAATATTACAAATGTTTTTGCTTTAACTTAGAAATATCACTACTATAATTTGAGAAAAATTCTATACATGTTTAATGTTAATTATCATAAATAAACTGTTTAAATTATACTTTAAGCAGGAGTTGACAGGCATTTGGTGGTCTTTAGTAAATTTTAAAAAAGTAAAAATATTTGTGGGTTATAGTTTTAGCTGGTTTTACTTTTCATAACAGACTGCATAATGTCTAGTGTAAGTTTCAAATCTTCCAGCTAATGTAACTAAATCATTGTTTATTTACTTTTTTAGTCTTCATTACAAGCCTCAGAATATCTAGTGTAAATTCAAAAGTTTTATTAGGAGCCAAAATGTTCATGCTCCAAAGCAGCAGTTTGCCGACCCTTGACTTAAATTAATTTTATTTGATTTTATTCGAAAGTCGTTTTCAAGTTTATTATTTGTTTTCAAGTTGAATGTTTTATATAAACTGTAAAACCGTGAAATAAAGTATGAATATTTACACTTTTATGTCATTGTCTGAAATATAAAATTTCAGACAATGACGATTTAAGTATAAACTAAAAGGTATATACACTGACTAATATAAGTTTTAACTATATAAAATAAAAACCTATGTTAATAAAACACTTTGGTACAACAGTTTATTGTAAGCTTCTTTTTCTGTTGTTTTACATCAGGTTGTTGAATTGTGTTAAAAGTACATTGTCCACTAGCAAGACAGCTGGTAGTAATAGCTTTTTTGGTAAAATTTTGAGCTCGTCTTAGATGAAAGTCCAGGCTTTGGCTCTGATGACTTTTTTAGATATTTTCTTTTTGATCTTATTGTAAACAAGTGTACAAGCTGTCTTGTCTAAGTTATTTTTTTTACGTTTTATAGTAATTAAATAATCTAGTGTCTTATCAGCAAACAGTAGCTTCAATGACAGCTCTTAATATATTAAAGACTACAGCTTGTTTCAAAAAAAAAACTAACGATTTTTTATAAGTATTAACAACTAAGAAAGCAATTTTTCATTAATGAAGTTGTAATAAAACGAGTAGACGTTAAAAAATATAGTTTGGTTTATTTCATTTGATCGCCTTATTTAAAGCTCTTATAAGCATTTTCTACAATAAATTAACAACTAAATATTTTATGAAGTTTATTTTGGAAATTTGTCTTGACCCAGGCTTTTAAAGCCCTTGATAGTAATTTGAGAGCTTAAAAACTGTAAAAATTGTGTTTACAACGAAATACTTTTTTTGTTTAGCTGTTTGGCTTAATAATGTGTAGTCTTTATATAGTAGCATATGAAAGTATCTTTAAGTTTGAATCATTTGCTTTTAATTTTTCGTTTTTTAACTTAACTTGTAATATACCTAGATGTTTATTTTAAACTTAAAAGTTAAACTACTCGCTAAAAACTGATCTTTCAAAACATACACTTTGGTTAATTCGCTTTTTATACAACGCATTGTAAGTAACTAAAACATAAAGTAAATACTTAATAAGTGATATTAATATGTTTTTAGTAATTAAATTGATATAACAAGTCATTGCTACCAAAGCAATTTTGCTTTTACTTATTTTTTAATCGAGTTAAGCAATACAAAAGGAATCAAGATGACTTAATAATTTCATAGAAAAAATTGAAACGCTTTCTAGTGGTTAAATAGTTTTCAAAGTGAGAAAAATGTTAAAGCTTTATTAAACTAATGAAATAAATTTCTACAATCGCTTCCCTTAGGTTCCTATTGTAAAACCACTTTCCTTGCAGATCCTGTTCAAAAAATAGCAAAAAGCAATTAGAAATCAACTAAGAAATTTTAAAAAAAGAACGAACTATTAAAACCTTTTATACCCCACATTGCTCAAAGATATAACAATTATATTCAAAAAAAATGTTTAAAAGATTTTTCAACATCAACTATATGACTCGAGCTTAATTGATCGAAGAGAACATCAAAGAAAGTCTAAATCGATCTCATTAAAGCTTGATTGAAACTTTATTTACTACGTAACATGTTTCGAACAATCATTAAACGTTTCTCCACGGTGGTTCTTATCTGACTGCGCAAAAATCGAAAACCAAAGCCGTTTTATAACATATCCGAAAGTGCTACTCCTTTTCAAAATAAAAATTACCTATTTACACAACAATTAGTTTATAAAAACTTAGAAGTGTTTATTTTAACTTAAGGATGTTTTTATTTTTTGCTTTCTTTTGTTCTTCTGAAATAGATATACTCGATTGCGAGACAATCCCTTGTTGCTAAAACATACCAAATATTTGTAAAAGCTTTAAGTATTTTAGTTTTGAAAAAATTATAATCACAGGGAGCGTGTTGGGCCGCGGGTATCACGGGTGCAAGCTACTGTTACGTCAACAAGGAACAGGTGAAGGCAAAATGGCGCGAAAATGACGATGCCAAACATCAGCCAGCCGTCAAAGTTGAAGGTAAAACTTATTGATATTTTTGATTATAAATAAATAGTTGGTTTTAAGTTTTGTAGTACAAATATTTCAAGTTTTTTTTTGTTGATATTATCAAAATATCTAAAAGAGCTTATAAAAAGTTTACAGTACTTCGAAAAGTTTATTTACTAAAAAATTATTACGTCAAAGTTTAAGCTAAATTTGAATATTTTGTAGTCATTTTAAACTTTAGAACTAGTTAAAGGTTTTATATAGAGTTTTACTAAAAAATCTTAAAGCTACAGTTATTTTTCGTACAACTTATTATTACTTAAGCATATTTCTAACGAGTAATCTAAATTTTTTTGATTAAAAAAAAATCCAACTGAGTAGGCTAAACATTTTAAATATTTCACTATGGACCTGTTTTAAGGTATGATATGATAAAAGTATAACACATTTATAAAAAACTGACACTTGATAAACCAACTCATTTTTTTCAGAAATGGAAAACTTCGAACAAAAGTCGAAGCTGCTCAGAACATCGGTGTTGACCGACGAGCGGCTCATCACCGCCTCGTGCGGCGGAAAAGAAGAAGATTTTCCCGCGAAAACGCAGCTGTTCGACCTCACCCCAGTGAGCCACGATGAAGAGCAGCCTCCACCGCAGGAGAAGAAGAAACCTAAAACCTGCACCCCCAAACCAAAGAAAAACTGCGCTCCGCCGCCAAAGTCCACGGAAATGGACGATTGTGACGTGGCGCCAGGTCACGACAGGCAGGTCTCGGAGTTCTGGTACAAGAACCAGCAGCGGCCGCCCAAGGGCTGGGACGAGGTCACGGACGCCTACATCGACCCTTGCGACCTCGCCTTTACAAACAAGGAGGAAAAAGTGGCAGAGGTCCAAGGTCCTGTTGAGCCGCTGCCCGCAAGTTGCGAGAAGCTCATTAAAGCGCACAACAAGAAGAAGCCGGTTCCCAACAGGGACGCCCCCATAAATTTCAGCAAGGCCGAGGTGGACTACTCCCCAAACAGCTTTGATTGTGACATCACGAAAGACCCGGACACCAGCCAGCCGCAGGGGTCAATTTTTGGGAAACCGCGGCCCGAGATGCCCGTCCTGTTCGACTTGCCCAAGGACGTGGTTAAGAAAATTGCCAAATTTCAAAAGAAAGCCGCCAAGATACCGAACAAGAGCGGTGAGCCGCCGGAAGCCGATGTCGATTGGTCGAGGCGGAGCTTCAAAATGCGGGTTTGCGACGACGACGTTGAGATGGGGGATTACCCCGATTGGAAAGAAGACGATTACGTCATGGACGACATGGAGGCTTGCCGGGAGGAGAAGCCTTGCGAGTTTTTCGAGGAAGCCGCGAAGGAGGCTGCAAAGGCTCCGACCCCGGTGCAGCAGTTTGTGTTTGACAACATCAAGAAGGTGAGCAAGAGAAACAAAGAAGGAAAAGACAGTCCAAATGAAAGCAGCGGCAGGGCTCACAATCTCACGGATAACGATTCCGAAAAGCTAGATACAAATGCTACCGAGTCTCCTAAAAGGACTCGTTTGTTTGATAAAATAAAAAACGCAGCAAAGCCTAAAGGCCAAATAGAAGTTTACACGACTGAAGAAAAGGATCCGGATTTCTTTGAAAGCCCGGACAAGAAAAGTCCAGACCCGCCAAAAGAGTCGCAAGGCAACGATGACCCGCTGTCGGGGCTGCTCAACAAATGGGACGCATTGAAGCAGGGCGTGGTCCGGTTTGCGTACGACAAGAAAGCCCTGGTGGACGAGTTCATGCATTCCAAGAAGCCGCCCGCCAACGCTCCCGACAAGGACAACAAGCCAGAAAAAAATCCACCATCAACACCACCAAGTAATACAAGTAAAAAAAGCTCAGAAACCAACCCCGATTCTTCGACGTGCGAGACCAAGGCCCTTCAGGACAGGCACGAGGGAGAAGCCATGTTCGACAGTTCCTGCTCGTCGGTGAGGCCCGACAACAACAAGCACGTGGTCAGCGAGCTCGTCGAGTTTGAGAGTGACGTCTCTCCCGAAAAGGCGTGCGGATTCCTCGGACCCGACGACGACGTTCCCAAACCTGTCGCGCCCGAGAAGCGGCCTCATGGGGTGAGTGATAGTAAGGCGAGTGTGGATAGTACTTCAACACCGAATCCCAAAGTAGACGCTTCCAAGAAGCCCAAAGCCGGTTCCGAGCCGCCAGCTGAATTAAGTTGCAAAGATGCTTCTGTGGATCCCGCTGAGTTGGGTGCTGGTAAAAACAAAGTTGCACCAAACACGGAAGGAAAATCTTCATTGGAAAAGTCTATAAAAAACATTCCTAAGGTTTTGCTTGAAACCATAGTGCCAAATTGCAAGCTACCGCCTAAATCTGCTTGTAAGCCTAACGAGTCTAATAATAATTTGACAATGTCACTTTCTGAACCAAAAACTCCAGTAGATAAAAGTAAGTTGCCCAAAGATTTTTTTGAACCTGTTGAATCAAGCTGCGAAGATGCTTCTAAAGATTCTAAGTCGAGCACTAGATCACTTAAAAACATACCTAAAGTTTTACTTGAAACCATAGTGCCAAATCGCAAACTACCGCCTAAATCTGCTTGTAAGCCTGCTGAGTCTAATAACAATTTGACAATGTCGCTTTCTGAACCAAAAACTCCAGTAGATAAAAGTAAGTTGCCCAAAGATTTGTTTGAACCTGTTGAATCAAGCTGCAAAGATGCTTCTAAAGATTCCAAGTCGAGCACTAGATCACTTAAAAACATTCCTAAAGTTTTGCTTGAAACCATAGTGCCAAATCGAAAACTACCGCCTAAATCTGCTTGTAAGCCAACTGAGTCTAATAATAATTTGACAATGTCTCTGTCTGAACCGAAATGTCCAGTAGATAAAAGTAAGTTGCCCAAAGACTTATTTGAACCTGTGGAATCAGAATGTAAAGTTCCTTCCAAAACCAGTTGTAAGCCAATCAAGTGTGACGGTAATAACAGTTTGACTATGCCAGCTTCAAAACCGAAAACTCCTGTGAATAAATGTAGTCTACCAAAAGTGCCAAAAGATATTTTTGAGCCAGTTGAATCGAGCTGCAAAGACAACTCCAAAGATTCTGTTAAGTCGAGCACTAGATCTCTGAAAAACTTGCCTAAAATCTTGCTCGAAACCATAGTGCCAAGTCGTAAGCTTCCCTCTAAATCCAGCTGCACTCCAGTTGATAATGACAACAATAAAACTATGCCAATTTCCGAGCCAAAACCTCCAGTAGACAGATCAAAGCTACCTGAAGTTGTTTTTGAGGTTGCAGAACCGGACAATAACATGACTATGCCAGTCTGTAAACCAAAAACTCCTGTGAACAAATGTAAACCACCTATAGATTTGTTCGAACCTGTAGACACAGAATGTAAAGTTCCTTCCAAAACCAGTTGTAAGCCAACAAAGTGTGACGGTAATTACAGTTTGACCATGCCAGCTTCCGAGACAAAATCTTCAGTAAACAAATGCAGCTTGCCAAAAAACCTCTTTGAACCAGTGAAGCCCAGCTGTAACGCAGAAAACCATCTAACGATGCCGGTCACGCAACCTAACACTCTGGTCGGACCCTCGGACTCGAGCGCCACGTTTGTGGAAGTAAACCGCGCCACCAACTTGACCATGCCCGCCGCCAAACCGGACTCAAACCAGCTCAAGCCCTGCCAGAAGACCTGCACCATACCGATCGTGGGCGTGAAACTACCTTCAAAAGGTAAAGGACCAAAAAAAATGTTTTTCGAATCTCACTCCAGCTCAGTGGATCATCCTTCGTATAATTGCAGTGATGATGTGAACGCACTAGTGTGTGAGACAAAAAGCTACAACAGTAGAGCTCCTAACGTTTCGAATAACTGCAGTGATGATTTGAACGCACCAGTGTGTGAGCCTAGAAGCTGCAACAGTAGAGCTCTTAACGTTTCGAACAACTGCGACTCTGATCACAGTTTGACCATGCCGGTTTCTGCTTTAAAACCGCCAGTAAAACAATGCAATGCACCTGGAGTGTTGTTCGAACCGAGCTGCAAAGCAAACTATGAAGCGGAAAAGCTGGAAAACGATAAGCACTGGACTACGACGACCTTGAAACAAAATACTTTTGCGTTCGAACCCCCGACATCAAAGTGCAAAGTACCTGCTAAAAACAACCAGTGTGGTTTTTATTTCAAAAAGACTAACAAGTTTGAGCCTTGCAAACAAAATGGCGTCAGCTCTTTAACAATGCCAATTACTAAACCTAAGAAGCCAAAAGTCAAGTCAACAAACTTTAACCAGAAAACGCCAGGCAACTGCAAACCAAAGGTCCTGTTCGAGCCTCTCGAACTGAAAGACCTAAGCACCTTGACGATGCCGTGCGCTAAGCCTGCAAAGCCAAAAGTCAAGCCGGTGAACTTCGACCCGAGCTCAAAAGTCCTGTTCGACCCGCAAAGCGGGGAAGCTAAACCGGTCCCTGGTGACGTACGGGAGCGCGAAGTGAGGTTCTTTTCGCCCAAAAAAGACAACAAGACCACCAAGAAGCCGCTGAAGAAGTTCACGTTCAACGCAGAGGAGCACTGGCTGCGGAACGGCGAGCGTAACGAGAGGCAGAGGAGAAAGAGGGAGCCGCTCCCGTTGGTGGAGTCCTTCAGAGGGGATCTCCCTCAGGATGATCAAGCCGGATGCGAGGAGATCGTTGCGAAGAGGTTCGAGGAGTTCATGGAAAGGAAGAACGCCAGCAAGAGCAAGAAGCGCAACATCCCGCCCAGGAAGGCAAGCTTCGTGCAGGACCTCTCCTACGACCGCGACCTGTTCGAGGCCCCGCGGCAAAGCTGCAACACAACGTTTAAAGAGCAGCCGTGCAACCGGCCCCCGGAGAACAATTTTCTTTCCGACCCCTCCACCTTCGGCTACGACCGCAGCAGGAACAACCCGGACTGCTACCAGCCCCAGCAGCCGATCAGCCCGTGCGACCAGCCGAAGAACATGTTCGAGCCGGTGCGCAACGTCAAGCAGAAGTGCGTCAGCAAGAGCTTCTGCCACCCCGTCAACTCGGACTGCCAGAATAACCTGACCATGCCCATAACGGAGCCCACGGTGCCCACCAAAAACTGCTTGTACCCCAAGTTCGAGTTCGACCAGGTGTACCCGACCCGCGTCGTGCAAGGCTCCTGCCAGACCGACTCCACCGCGTTCCAGCCGCCGTACGGCAGGGCGCGCGAGGGCCAGGGCGAGACGGACAGCACGAGGAGCGTGCAGCTGACGGAGGCGACGAACTGCGGCAAGGCGTGGCCGAAGCAGGCGTCGTACGAGCAGGAAGCGCAGGAGGTGATGGAGTTGTGCGGGGGGCAGGAGCTGTTGCGGCCGCTGGCGTTCAACGAGAGGGGGGAGCTGGTGGACGGAGGGGAGATGGGAGGGGGGGAGGTGGAGGACTTGCTGATGACGATCTTCGGAGGGCTGAAGAGAAAGGAGGAGGAAAGTAAGGTGGAGAGCGCGGAAGATGCGTTTTGGCAGGCAGTGTTCTCCGAAGAGGAGTGAGATCATTATTACTGGGGGAATGGGAAAAGAAAGCAGTCTTTAGTGACTGAAGAAACAAGCATTTTTATAAGTATACTTTAGCTATTTTTATTTGTTTTTGTTTTGCTGTTTTTTTTTTTTTTAGTTTTTTGTCAGTGAGTAGTGCTAAAAACAGAATTTGTTAAGTTAAAACAAACTTGTTTTAAATCTAAAACTTAAGAAAGTAAAAATATATTTTCGTTTCATCTCAGATTTTTAGATTTACTTTACAATGTAATGTTTTTGTTAGAATCTTAATTTATTAATTTTTTATGTTTGTTTTTAGCTTCAGCCATGTGTACGTTTTAAGCAAACCTTGCATAACTCAAAACAGCTGCAGCATCATATTACTGTGAGAAATTCATAATTTTTATCTACTTATTTTTAACAAACCGACTGTAATTTTTGTAAGCAAGTATTTATTAGAAACTTACAACTGTGTTATTTTTTATTTTCTTGGAGATGAATTACAAATATAAAACGAGATTATAAAAAGTTTTGACGCAGAAAATTTAAAATATTTTAAAAAAGTGGTACTCTACTGTTTTTTCAGGTTTTAATATTAATGCATAAGCAGTGCGTCACATTACCCAACTTATTATTACTTTTTACATTGAAGATTTATTATTCATTTTGCGGTTGTTTATACATATGTTCGTTATTTAAGACTTAATACAAAAGTTGGCTTGATTTTTATTTCAAAGGACTCGAGTTTTTCTGTTTGTACGTTTATTTTGCAGTTTTTTCGTGTTTAAATCCTCAAGGTCTTTTGTAGGGTTTTCGATTGTAGACGTTTGCTTGTTTTAAGAAAATAAGACTAGCACTATATACATATGCAAAAAATTTCCATGAAATTTATTTACATAGTTTTCAATTGTTGCACAAGATTGTTTTTGTTTATTTTTTATTTAAACTTTAAATTTTTAATAAAACGATTTTGTTTATAAACAGTTAGTTATTTATTACAACCTAAGCAAAACTATTTTGACACTAAAGTTTTACAGGCTCTCATATAAAGTTTCAACTGTTTAGATAAATTATCTTATTTTTAAGTTTAAATGTCCGTAGAAATACTTTAAATTATATTGTTAATGAATTTATTCTTTCAAGAATTTATTTTACAAACTAAGTTTTGGTCAAAGACCTCGTCAGTGCTTAAATAAGTCTAAAAATATATGTAACACTCTTGGAAAATAGCATTTAAACAATTAAAATAAAACCATTGTTAATAATACAATTAATAATAATATTAACCAGGAGCGTCGCGTGGGGTGGAACGCTGGAGCTGTAGCTCCGCCTTATAAATTGAAAAATTGGGCTAAGTTTATTTTTGATTTTAAAGTTAAGCCTTTGAACACGCTGCTTTAAATGGTTACCTGTAATCCAAACTACGTCAAAGTAACTTTATTTTAAATTTGAGGAATTGAGCTTTAATATGATATATATTTTTTTATACTACCTTAAAAATAAGAGGTTATGTTATCATGAAGTTGTACAAAAAATACAGCCAAATGTGCATGAACGTCGTTATCTTCCCTGCTAAGTTATTTTTTTCAAATTTTTATATTTGATGATCAAAATGTTCGTAAAATTGGAGCTGCAAGCTCAATCCGTGTCAGCTGCATCTTAAGTGTGTACAAATTTTCAATACAAAAATTTTGAAAAGTTGAATTCTGGAGCTGCATGAACTTTCAGCACCATGTGAATTGAATCATGATCGTTGTTTAAAATTTACTACAACACCAGAACAATAAAACAAATTAAACTCGAGCAGAAGGAACTCGAGGATGGGTGATTCAAGCAGGGGTAACTCGAGCAGGAACAAATCGAACAGCGAAATTTCGAACAGGAAAAACTCGAGCAGGGAAATTTCGAACAGGAAAAACTCGAGCAGGAGCAATTCAAGCAGGATCAACTTAAGCAGGAACAACTCGAGCAAGGTAAACTCAAGCAGGTGCAACACGAGCAGTGGCAGCATCGTTTTTTTAAGTTACTTGCATGTTTTTTTTTTGTTTTTAATTATTAGTTAGACAAGTCATAAAGTTAAGTTATATTGTTTATTTAACAACAAAAATAGAGCGCTCAAAATATTTGGTCCGAGGACCTAGTGCACGAAAAAACCTTTCGGTTATCGAGTCGCACACCACGTGGATACCTTTTAATGTCATGTCCAGGACAAAGTTAGTAAATTTATAAGTGTGCAAATACAGAAACTTACATAAACATAATTAAAATAAAAGTAGCTATAGTTGTTAAGAAAGGATTATGATATACATTGGTATGATATATGTGTTTTTTTTAATATTTTTTATATTTATTTATTATTTAATCAAAGCAATAGGTTAACTTTTCATTTTCTGACAAGTTTGCTATTTCTTCATATTACCTTTATGATTTAAATCAAAATGTTTCAAACTAGGGGACTTTTTAATTTGACAATGTCAATCTGCAGCACCCCCTAACAAAAAACCACGCGACGCCACTGATACAAACTAAGGTTCGGCAACTCTTCTATTCGGCAGATCGAATTTGTCTTAAACAATGTTTCGCTGGCCGGATTTTTAGCTTTTACTTAAAGCACACTTGTATTTTCAGCTAAAAATATCCAATTCTTGTTATAATTTTACTATTGAAAAGAACTTTTAAAACGATCACCATTGAAAAACATTTTATTCATAACTTTAAAAGTCCTGCAATCTAGCTTAGGCAAACGCAATGTGTATTTAAGCCAAAATTTCGGTTTAAATATACTTTATAAGGGCATCGTTTTAATAGCAGGCAGTTTTAAGTATATTAAAAAGTTTTAATCCCACTTTTGTAAACACAAATTTAATCAAAAAAATTAAGCTTGTAAAACGCAAAAAAAAAAAACCAACGAAACTTGGGTACTATGTACATTTTTGAATTATTTTAAATAAAAGTATTTTCTATGAACAAGCATTTGTTTGCTATTACAAAATGCTCTCAAAATGGTAGCTAAAGAGTTTTTTAACTGGAGTTAAACATTACAAGAATATAATAGTAAATTTAAAACTTAAGTTAAATTGATTAAAAAAGAATATAAGTGTAAACTTTATACGTTTGAATAATAGTTAAAACTTGATTATTTAAGTCTACTTAGCTTTTTTATGAACCAAGTTTATTAAATTAAACTTTTATATTTCTGTTGATCTTATTAGGAGGGAATAAAGAAAAATAAAATTAGACTAAAACTAGTATAAAATGAGCAAATAATTCCTAATAAAAAATAAAAACTCTACTTAATGAAGCTTTTAGTAAAATATCAGAAAAAAGGATAAATATTTAGTTCAATAAACTTTATCTTAGTAACTAGTTTTAAACTCAAAACAACATTTTGTTTATTTGAGAATTGATTTTATATAAAATCAATATAAGCCTTCTCCACTCGTATTTATTCTAACATTGTTTACACAGACTGAGCTCTTTAGCATAAAAAGTAAAAAAAAAAGATGTTCTAACAACATCTTTATATATTTATATATATTGTGTTTTAAGAAATGTTTTCAGATGATGTAAAAAATATTAAATCTTATATCAACATTTTTAATACATTATACATATATATTAAGTTTTGTATCAAATTTGACCGCTGAATAAAGTCAAATAGTTTGTTGAAGTTCTATTGTTTGAGAGAGCATATTAACTGAATTGTAATAGTAAGGCTAACATAAACACTACAAATTAATTGGTTTGGTATTATAACTATAAATAGAAAATAATACCAAGTCAAGTACCTTAAGAAGTACCATAAAAATATAAAGCTCAGACAGCTAATGTAAGCAAAGTTTGTATAGTCCCAAAATTGAATGCAGAAAAACATACAATAAATCAAAAATACCTAAATAATATACAAAAAACACGTTAAACACAATAAAACTCAAATTTCAACAAAAACTAAATGACGTTTTCAAAACGTTTGATCAACAAATTAAACTTTATATTGAGTAGCATCACCATATCAATCTCATTTCACTACCACTCTACAACAGTCATATTAGGCGCTTCGTGTTTTTACATGATCGTTTGAGTCATCAATTTAAACCACCACAAATTTCTAGCGTTTCGGAGTTTTTAGATTTGGCAGAAACCTTTTTAAAAATTCAAGTCTTCTGATTTTGTTCATTATTTCTTTTACGCAGTCCCTAATGTCGTTGAAGGCACGAGAAAGTCCAAAGTCTCGCAAAACCCAAGTCAACAGCAAAGCGGATACAGTTGCTGTAAAATAAGCACACACGTAGC
The DNA here is from genome assembly GCF_965202585.1 of Thalia democratica. Classification (NCBI taxonomy): domain Eukaryota; kingdom Metazoa; phylum Chordata; class Thaliacea; order Salpida; family Salpidae; genus Thalia; species Thalia democratica. The sequence continues at coordinate 44,646 of NW_028139714.1, forward strand.
AGGTCTCCCAAACAAAGTGGTAGGTTTTGATTAATAAGTTCTTTATGACGTCATAATGATAAGACGGATTAAATGCCATTATTAGGAGCACAAAATAAACAAACTGGTAGAAGTCAGTTAACCTCCATAATACATAAACAATAGCCATCATAAAAATTAACTGCAGAAAACTAAATAAATATCCACAGTAATTGCATATTTCGTCCACTTTAGTTCGAACTTTGTCTTTATCCGATCTGTTTCTTTGATGTCTTTCGAGTGAAGCTTTAAGCATGTATCTAATGAAATGATTGGCTTTTAAGGTCATGAAGAGAAACACAAGCCATTGGGCAAGTGTGTCAAGATAAAACATCAACATTTTTGTTTAATTTGTATGTCTAAAAAATAAACTGTTAATAAAAACTTACTTAAGTTTTATGAAAAGGGTTGATCATGCCAATTCGATCATCAGATCAGGCCGATTTTGTTGATTAAGTTTTATGAGGAATTTTTAAAACTGTGTCAGTATTTTCAATGCTAACTAATTAAGTTTAAAATTAAGTGTTATAAGACAATACTGTGTATTACCACATTAGTCACTTATTACTAAGTATAAGTAGTAAAAATACTTTAAAAGGTAATTTTAAATATTTATGTAATGTTTAAAAACGTTATATGATTTTTATATACAATTAAGTAAATAAGAATTTTCATAAAATTTTATAAAATTTGACTTAAACAACTAAAATCATAGTATTATTTACTGTGTAAGGAAACAACTATACTTTTTTTAAAACACTAAGTAACATTTCTTGCTCTGTGTTTAATATTTCTGCTCTTCAAAACAAATCAAAATATACATATTTAAAAAAACTTATTTACTTATTAAATAGAACTATTCTTCTGTTAAAAAAACCTATAGACAAGTTGAACTTACTTTTATATTTTGATTATTATTCTTCAATATAAGATAACATAATCTCTTTTTTACCACTGTAGATTGATTTTGGAAGTAGCATATATTTTACAGGAGAATTAAACTCAACTCAGTAGGCTCAATTTAACAAATAAAATATTTTCTTTAGTTATAGTTATACCCACAATAAATAAAACTAGTTTTTTAATAATTCTTTTACATTTTGATAATAATAAAAACTTACGTAATTTAAAGTTTTTATAAATTTATACTGACGAAAAGTAATAAAAAAATAAACAAATTATTTAGCAAAAAACGAAAATAATTACGAGAAACTTTATAATAAAAACGTTTTTCGTGCTTAAAACAAAGTATATACGTCAAGTAGTTTTGATTTATACAAATTTAAATTTTTCAATTAAATTTTTTAATAAATTTTCAAAAATAGTTTAAGAAATAATAAGCATTTAAAAAATATACTTTGAAAATAATTTGAAATAGTTTTAAACTGTTTTTAGTTTTATATATTATATATTTTTTACTTTTTCACTTTGATACTTATACACTAAACATATTTGACACCAATTAAATTTCAATTTTGACAAAATTTTAAAAACAATATTTCAATAAATTATAATAAAAATTTTAAACATACAGCAACAAATTATTTTAAAAAAGTTCATGTGTAGTGTTTAATAATAATAAAAATAAAAGTATATTAAAAGTTTGTAAATTTTACAACATATATTAAAGATGCAAAAGTGTATTTAAGAAAATTTTTTTAAAAATCGCGTGCTTAATATTTTTTTATTAATTTCTTTTTAGATTTTGGTAGTTTAAAAAAAAAAAAAAAATTAAGTGCAACATTATTATGCAGAGCAGTTATCTTTTTATTTTTTTTAATAATCAAGCTAACTACGATAATATCTAGACCTTTTAAAAAACACGTTATTTTGATTTTTGACATTTTATTATACAAATTTACATTTATATTTTCTTTTGAAATGCTTTAAAACCTTGTGTTTTTAAGATGTTGATGAGCCAACTATTTACATAACTTATGAAAATTTTACAGTTTTCTTAAGTTCTAAAAATTTAAATTACTAAATAAAGTTCCTACACATGGCTAGATAAAACGTTTTACAGATGTAGTTAGAACAAATACATAAATGTATAAAATTAAAATTGCATAAATTAAAAAAAAAAAAAAACACTTATCAAAAGTTTTTTTTAGGTTAGCAAATTTAAAGAAATTTTTGAATAATTGTGTTACTTATAGGTTTTTTTATAATCTTTCGCAAACCACCTAATTTCACATAAGTATCAGATGTTTTTTAATTTAATTTTTAAATCTTGCGGTAGAATTCATTGTTTATTAAATTCGTATATAAAATTAATAAAATGTAAGAAAAACTGTTTATTTTAATTAGTTATACTTAAGATAACGATAAAATCTTTTTTATTTATATATCTATTTAAGTATTTAAAGTTTACTGATATCACGTTTTTATTATAGTTTTAAAGCTGCCCGTTTTGTTTGAAGTACAACTGAATAAATTTGTATGAATTTTTTTAAGACCTTTAGTTTAAGGAAATTCGTTTTTATGTACAGTCTATGATATTTTCAGTAAACTTTAAATGCTAAAAGTTTCATATCAAAAAAGGAAAAAATAAACATTTTAAACATGCAAAGCTGCTGAACCTGTTCAGTTGTATAGAAACTTGCACTAAAATGTTATTATATTATTTTTTGTTGAAAATGAATTTATTTTTTAAATTGAATGCGTAGTAAACTCTTTAGAATTAATTGAGATCTTCAAACCTTTAAGAAATATTTATTTTATATTTAGATATGTTAAACATTTATTTAAAAGCCAATTGTTTGCACAAACATTATTTATTAAGAGTTTTTGACGTAGTTAAGGTTAATTTCTAAAATATTACGTTTTGATTATGAATTTGTAAAAGTTTATTGAGTTTTAATTTTTTTTATAAAAATGACTTACACTTTGACACATTATCATTTTGTAATTACTATTTAAGTTTGATACTTATTAAATAACGTTTGAGAAGTATTTTAAGATAAACTTCTAGATAATAAAAAATTACTTACATAGAATAGAAACTAGTGTTGACATTTTTTTTAGGTTAAAAGTTTGAAACAGAATTGAAATGAGATTTGTTCATCTAATTTTACTTATGATGGTTGTTATTAAGTGTGAATGTTCTTGTGAATTTGACAATGAAACTGTTCAATTATTTTGGGAAAAACAATATTGGTACGAGAAAAGGTTCACCTTCAATGGGTTCTTATTTTATCACGAAGTCAGAAAAGAACTTTTAAGTATCTTAAACTCAAAGCATCCAAATCTTTATTGTAGCATAGAAGATATTTGCAATATAAGATTCTCTAAAAACGAAAAGCATTATGAAGAATGTTCGTATTGTGAAGAAAATCTCGATTATGACTTTGACTATGAATCCGAATATAGAGAATATTTGTTTTGTGATTATTTTTTTAAGTTTGAATATAAAACCAAGTTTGTATTTTTAATCGATCATTTAGAAATCTTGTTGTTTTCTTATCGAAACTTAACGGTTCATTCAAACGAACTTATCAACAAGTCTGGAAACTCATTTTTTGATAGAAGGTAAGAAAAACTTTAATACATAAAATCAAAAAGTTTTTTAGTTTCCTTTTACGTTTTAATTTATAAACTTCAAAACGATTTTTTTTATTTTTAATAAGTTATAAATAAAGACTTTTTATTTCAGTTAAGTTACTATGTATTCCTAAAAGTTACTTTTTTAGACAGATAACAACAATTGTAGCAATGATAGTATTCTACTCATTGATTGGAACAGTATCCGTTGTTGGAAACTTTGTGGTACTTTTTGTTGTTTATAAATCTAAACAACTACGTCATAGTCAGTATGTTTACAAGTGTTCTATTGCTGTTTCTGATATTATCTGGGGTTTTTTTATAAGTGTTTTTTTTATAACTTTTTTTGTACAATTGTTAGATTTTGATCCTATTTACTTCAAACAGACAAATGATATAAAAAAAGTAGAAACAACTAAAGACAAAAATAACATTACAACAGTTAAGTATCAACTAGACAACGTTTATTTATCTATAAACTTCTTTTATGTTGTTTTAGGACAAGAATTTCTTGTTTACAATTTAGGACAGTTTATTAATCTAGTTTTACTTTATATTACACCAGTAACACTTTTCGTCTCATTTGTTTCATTATTATTTGCTTCGATTGATAGATATGTAGCGTTAACGTTTCCTTTCAAATACAAACAATTAAACAGCATTAAG
>NW_028139715.1:0-48802 GCF_965202585.1 Thalia democratica
AAACTTTCCAAAACAAATGTTTTCTTCGTATTTTGACTTAATTGTAAATACTTGTAGTAAGGTTTTATAAGCTGACATATAATAGCTTATATTAAGCTTCTTTTTAATGAAAAATATTCTATATTATATAACATTTAGTTTAGTCCTGAATAAAGTGTGTATTGTATTTTTACTATGTTGAATAATAGAATAAATCTTTTAAAAATATACAATATGTTTAAAAGCATTACTACATTATTGTTATTTGTGTGTTTGAATCAGAAAAAAGTTACAAAATTCTATCTAAACTATTTACACTAAAGTATTAGACTAAACTTTATTAACCAAGTTTTAAAAGTGTATTGTAAAATATTAATTATTAAAATGTAAATTATACTAAGATGTGTTGTTACAATAACTAATTAAAATTTGAAGATATTTAACCTATTATTTTGTAAGTTTTTCTTTTTTTAGTGATAAAATTATTTTTGAGGTAAACATAATTATAAAAACGGCATTAAAGCGTCTTAAAATATTAAAAGTAAAACATTAGGTACTGAAAGTTAAAATTCTAAAACATGTTTTCATTTACAAGTTTTTAAATTCAAACAAAATGACTAATTAATGACAACTACGAAAATTTAAAATTTTTAAATGCATGAATTTATGTGGTTGCAATTGTTTAAATAAGAGTTTGAAAACGTAAAAGCATGCAACTTGTTCTTAAATAATTTGAATATTTTTTTTTGATTTGTATTGTTTTTAATACAGTTGTTATATATACTTTTTTTTAATTTGCAGCTTAAGATTTCAATGTTAATAATAATACTAATTCAATCCAATATTTATTAGCACATTTTTCAATAATTCAATTAATGTTCTAGTATGAAAATAAAATATTGCTGCTGTTTATATGCAAGTGTTGAGCACCAAAGTATGCAGGTTGAGACTTGTTTATTTCAAAACGAAAATTGTTGAATGTTTGTATTGTCCAAGTTTAGGCATTGTTTAAATTTTAACTAATTATAATTAGATATGTTTTTTACTGCTTTAGTCTAATTAGTTTTACAACTCTGTACATTGGTTAGTTATATTTTTAACTTTTTATAAATATTTACTATACACCAACTATACCGTTAACTGTCTCTTATATCTGAAAAATGTTTTAATCTAAAAAATGCTGCTTGTTCTACCTTACATTGTTGCTAATTTCTTATTTTTCTATTTTTTCATGTTTGTTAAATATCCACCGAACACACAATAAAATTTTCACATGTTTTTCACACTTTAATATTCATAAATCTGACTTTTTATCTGATCAATTACGTATAATTGAAATTATCCTTTAACTTTTTCAGAGATTTGGTTTTTATCTGATTTACTTTTACTTTAATTAAATTACTGTTATAAAAAATTTAGAAGAACTAAATTTCAAACTTAATAATTTGTTTGTTAAAGTTGATACTTTGTTTATTTTTAAATTTTTTCAAGCAATTTTTTTAACAAAAGTTTTTAAAGCTACTGTGTTACGTTATAGTATATTATTTTTTTTACTAATAAAAAACGTTAACATTATACCTAAAACAAAAAACTAAAAATTCCTCTTGTGACTGATAATCTGTTTTTTATCAGATAACTATGCAAAACCGAAATGGAAATTTGTAGTTTTATTATGTTGTACTTTATATTGTATTTATTTATATTTATTATACTGTATAATATTTCTTTTATAGTATAGTTAAACGGCGAAAAATTACAAAACACAATTCTAGATCACAAAGTAGGTATAGTGTTCTTATAAAGAAAATTATTTTTGATTAAACTGATCAATTATTATTTAAATTAAAAGAGGTTTACTAAACTGGTGACTTTTAGATAGATAAGTATAAACACATAGTTTATTAAATTTAGTGAATTTTTATTAAACTTTGTTTGTATTTCAAACTAAAATTTTTATCTGAAAACCATTGAAATTATAACAAATTGCATTCAATTTTATTGAGTTAAACTTTTTCAAACAAACTAACGTGAAAAAAATACCATGCCATTTAAGTGTTTAAAAAGTATTAATACTTATTTTTCAGTGTAATTTTACATAGTTCATTTTAATCTTTATAGTATTAAACAACTATTATTCAAAGTTGAAAACGTTTAAACTTTTTTTAGTAGAGATGTAGTTATATTAAAATACTAATTTACAAAAATTAAGTTTCTTATGACCTTATTCACTAACTTCAATAAGCAAAAATGATAAATTTTAGAAATAATAATTAAAATTCTACCTTGTTTCAAACAGACTAAGTTTAATAATATAACGTAAAAAATCTTGATTAATAATGTAGTATTTAAACATTTTGGCTTAATCGGATTAATTTTATTGTTATAATTAATCATTCTAAAACTAAAATACATAAAATATAATTCATAAATTAAAATTGCTGTTTTAGCTAAAATATATTAATTAAGATAAATAAATAAATAAATTAGCTCGTCTGACAAGTTTTATTTGAAAATTGGTCACAAGTTGCGTCCGAAATTATTAAAAGTTTTTTAATTTAAACAATCACGTCTACACTTCTTTTATGAAGTACTTTAGAATATATTTTCAAAATCAATTGAGTTAATTTTTTATTTCCTGTATGTATCATTTTTATAGTTTTTGTTCTTAATTTACTTAAAATTAAAAATGCAACATTAAGTCTTCTGTAATAAGTCGACAAAAAAAAATTACTGTTTTTAAAGAATTTAAACTTATTAAAGTGATCTAATTGCCCGTTTTTCTTTATTTATTAAGTAAGGCTAGTCATTGTAATTGTATTAAAGTAATGATTAAAAATAAGTTATTGCTGAAAACAAATCTTTATGGTGTATTAAACTTCAAAATTTGGTATACTTTATTAATATACCACGACAAAGTCTATCACGTAATAACCAATAGAATAGACGTCTTTTTTTAATTAAATTTAAACATTTTCGAAACACAGAGATATATCATGAATCTAATGTATATGTGTGTATTTAATCAATAACTTTATTTAAACTTAGAAATCAAAACCACTTTTTTTTTACCAAGTAACAACATAAATATTAAATTAAGTTAAGATAGCATATTTAATTAATAATCTATAAGCTATAAGTTAATAAGAAAATCTAGCATAGTTTTGGTAAATTTATTGCTTGTGTGTTCACATGTTGGCAGACTAAAACAGGTTTACGCTGTATCAGATTATCAGATTAGTTTTTATGAAATTTGACCACTGAAATATTTCCTAGTATTATTTTAATCTTCAACCTGTCATGAACTTTCAGAGGTGTGATTTAAAATCAGTATAAAATTCCAACCGCGATCATTTCCTACCCGGGCAAAATTCGAAACCATTTTTTTTTTGTATTTTTTTTCAATATTATTTATTTTTATTTTACTATCGCTGTTACCTCTAACCCTTACCCTTTGTCTTTCAGATTTTATTGGAATTGTGCGGGTGGAAATTAATCTCAGGTTGAAGCTGATCGATTCCCATTTAAACAATATTTTTGTATAAACTTGTGTTACACTTTAATATTTTTTAATTGAAAGCTTAGGAAGTAGTAACAACACTTTTAAAATTTCTTAAGCAATAATAAGAAATTAAAATAAAAAAAATCTGAACATTAGAAATAATCGTAATCAAAACAAAATAGTTCTTTTACTGTTTAAGTTATAAGTACTATAGGTGAAAAACTTCTCATAATTTAAAGTAGATTTATAGAAATTAACCTAAATATTCATTAAAACGAAAGTGTTTTTATTATTCTCGCTAATTAGTTTAAAATTATATAAGAAAATCAAAAATTACAAATTTCATACTATATATATCACAACTTAAACACCTTTGCTCTTAATTTAACTGTTGTTTTACTGTTTAGATAAATAGCTTACTTACAAAAACCCAGGACTTAATGTTAAACACAATTTATTTTTAATCATGGGTCTATAAATAAAATGTTTCCCTAACAACATTATATATATACTTGTGGGAAAGGGATCAAAATTACACGACTACTAAATTACACTAGGTTACTTAATTACACGAGGGCACAAAGTTGCACGAAGACAATTTTGCACTAAGGGTCTATTTTGCACGGAGAATCAATTTTCCACAGGAGAAAAAAACAGAAAAAATATATATTAAGATAAAAAAAGTAAATAAATTATTAGATAAGTTAAAAAAAAGGAAATAAATAAACCTACTGACTGAGTATTGGGGTTTTGGGTAACAGTGATAGTAAAAATTACAATAAAAAATAACTAATAAAACTTGTTATAAATAAATAAAGAAAATGAATAAATAAAAATAAATTTATTTAAAGGAAAAAAAGCTCCCGTCGAGGGTAAGGGTTAGGGGTAACAGTTGATAGTAAAAATAAAAAACTAATAATAGTTATTATTAAAAAAAAAAATTCAACCCGCGCAAAATTGTCTCCGAGCCATATAGTCTTCGAGCAAAAATATCTTCGCGCAATTTTGTCCACTCGTGCAATTTTGTGCGCTCGTGCAAATTTGACAGCTACCCATACTTTTAATTTTTTTTTTTGAGTTAATTTCCTGTAGTTCTTAAGTTTAGTTTTTAACAAAGAGCTCAAGGTACTCGTAATCTCCAAAAAGTTATAAATGCTTTTTTGTATAAAAAATGTTTTGTAAATAATGTTAATAAGTTAAAAGTTTGTATGCGTTTAAACCGTCATTTAAATGTAGCTTTAATGTTAAATAAAAAAGTTTTTATTTTGACTTATTATACTTTATTATTTGTAGACATAAAGTTTGTTTTAAATTAATTTCTAATACCTTTTAAGTCGCAAAAATATCGTACAAACTACTTCAACTTTTTTCTGAGTAAAACGAGTTAATCAAAGTCAAAACACAAAATAACAATAAAAAATTGTTTCCTAACTTTTTTACTCACAGTAACCAATATTAGCACATCGCGTGAAATATAAATTATCTACGAATTTTTTCTTGTTTATTATAAACAACAATGATTAACTATGATAAAAAGTTGAACTACCTTGATATGAGTGGTTTTCCTTACGTGTTTGCTAATTTTACAGTTCATGACAATTAAAAAAGTGTTAAAGTTACTATTTTAGTTATTTTTCGCAAACTCTATAATCTACTTTAAGTACCTTTTAATCCAATTTGTTTTCAAAAGAAATACCTAAACCAAACATTTAACGTAATTTTACTGTGGTTTAGGAACAGCTATTTTTTTGTATAACCTAATTAAAATCATTAAAAGTTAGTTATACAAAATTATTTTGTAAGTTATTAACTTAACTTAAATAATACTGTTTTTCTTTTTTTTAACCATTATAACTAAAGATTTCTTATAGATTTTATAACAGTTTTTTTCAATTTTAAACTGTTTACAGTGAAGTACTACAAATTTAAAAAGCTTAGAAAAGATGAATATTTTCAAAAATACTTTGTTAAAAAGTTTACTTGACAATGTAATAAATTTGAAACATTATAAGTTGACTTACAGTATAAGCTTGATAAATATTTTCATATTTATTGATCAAATCATTTGATAGTTTTCAAGTTTAACTGCTTTAATTGTTAAATTGTTAGACTAACAAAAATCACGTGATTAAAACGCGAAGCTTGTTTGAGCATTGGGCTCATTTGATTGGTTAAAAAAAACTGCGCAATTTTGCATGAATGACCTTATTCAAACTTATATAGTACAAAAGTACTTTTGAGAGAGTTTTACCAATTTTAATAACCTATGACAAATAATTTAGCTTATACTAATATTTGTTTAAAAGTCAGACATTAAAATGTTAAACTTTATGTAAGTTACTTTATTTTGTTTAAAATATATTCTAGTTTATTAAAGATTAGAAAAGAGGCTCAAAATCAATAAAAAAAATAATAAAACTATAGTTTTTTGAACAGATAGTTGTAACCTTTCAAAAAGAATGATGTTTTAAATTAAGTACTGTAAATATAGTAGCTTACTTTTTGATAAACTAAAACTTATTTTAAGACCAACCACATCTAGTCTAAAACTTTCTTACTATTATGTTTTTTTTGGGTTGCAGTGTATTTTTTCTATGTTTTATATTTTAGCAACTGCAAACTTTTCCCCATTAGAATAAAAAATAAGCCGTTTTGATTTTTTTAATTATCAAAAAAACTATAGAAAACATGTGTTTAGGTCAAGTAAATCAACAAAAGTAAATCAAATGTTAAATATAGTTTAATCACTTTTACAAAAATTTCTTGACCCTAAAATAATAAACATTATCTAAGTTTATTTGGGTAACAATTTGAATTAACTTTTGTGAGCTTTTTATTTTGTAATATAAGCCGTCAGATAAAACTTATTTCTGTATAAAAAAAGGTTAAATTAGTTGTAGTAAAATAGAACTTATAAAAAAAGTTATTAAGCTTAACAGATTGAAAATAAAACATTAACCGAGCCTTAATTAATAAAAAAGGCAAAATAAATTAATATGCATTACTAGAGTTTCAAAAATAAAAATAATTTCAGTTTTAGATAAACAAGCTAACTAATCGTTTTTGATTTTTTTTAAATATTTTGTCAGGTTATTAATACTCAACCATACAAGGTTTTTAAGAATACAAAAATTTTCAAAGAATATTCTTTTTTCCTATGAGAGCAATACATATTCTACATAATTTACGAAATTATTTTGTTTTATTCTTTCTAGCAGTTCATACTTGTTCAAACAAGATATAATTTTTTTTAACAAGTTTTTTTTTTCATTTTCATTAAGTACGGCTAGTCATTATAGTTGTAATAAAATAATGGTTTACTTTGTGTTCTAATTTAAAAAAAGTTCCTAAGATGTATCTATCTTCAACAATTTTTTTCATTTAGTTAATACATCACAGCAAAATCAATGACGTAATAATATAACTAGTAGAATATTCGTGGCTTCTTTAATTATGTTTTAACATTTTTAAAACCCCATATCTAATGTATAAATGTTCATGTAGTCAATAAAAAGACTAATTAAAACTAGAAATTAAAACCATAAGTTTTATTTTATTTTTTTGAGTCAGTAAAAAGAAAAACATCTAAATAAGTTAAGATAGCATATGAAAAAAATAACAATCTGTACAAGTTTTGATAAATTTGCTATTTTTGTGTACACTTTTCAACAGAATAAAACAGATTTACGTTTTACATAAAATTTTTAGATTAGTATTTGTAAAATTTAACCACTAAAACGTCTATTTCCTAGTAAAATTTTAATCTTCCATCTGTCATAAAATTTTAGAGGTGTGAATTAAAACACGTGTAGTTACAATTCCTATCCCACCACTCAAGCCAATCTTTTTTTACTTTTTTTTCTCAAAGTTGTTTACATTTTTTTAAGTCACTTCAACCCTAACCCTTATCCTTGATGGGTTACTTAGCGATTTTCAGATTACATCGGGTGGAAATCGAAAAGTTGAAACTGATTTAGTTAAAAACATTAAAACATTAAATCGAAACATTAAAACATATTTAGTAGTAACTTGTTATAATTTTTAATAAAAAGCTTAGAAAGTAGTAACTTGTGTATTAATTGTTACAACACTTTTAAATATTTTTAAGCAATAATAATAAATTAAAACAAAACTATCTAAACTTTAGAAAATAATCGTATTATGTACAATTATATTACTACAGGTTATAAAACTTTTCATAAGTTGAAGTAGATTTATGAATAGTTTATTAAAACGAAGTGTTCTCAATTCAATATGTGTTATTTACCTTAAAACTATATAAGAAAAACTAAAGTTACAAATGTTATACTTTGTATATAACAACTTCAACAGCATTTGTCTTAATTCAAAGACCCTAGATCAAACCCTAGATTAAATTTTATTCAATTGTTAAAAGTTATTATGTTTTTAATCCTGTTTCCAGAAATAAAAAATCCCACAAAACATCATATATCTATTTTTCAGATAATTTATCTTCAGCTTTTAGGTATGGTTTTAATAAATAATTATTTCTTTTTAGTTGACTACTTAGGATAAAAGTATTTTTATAGATTTTAACAAAGAATTCAAAGTACCTACAATCTTAAAAAAGTTATAAATGTTTTTTGTATTAAATTTTGTTTTATAAATGGACATAGAAAAAAGTTTAAAGTTGTGTGCGTTTAAACCGACTTTAAAGTGTAGCTTCAAAATATAAAATAAAAAGTTTTAGTTTTGCATAAGAATAACAAAAAAATTAAATTTGTTTTAAAATAATTTCGAATACGTTTTAAGACGCAAAAATATAAAACAAACTATGTAAATCCTTAATATTTTATCTAAGTAAAACGAATTAGCCAAAGACAAAACTAGATAGCAAAATAACAACCTAAACCTTATTTTCTATTTCTTTAATAATCATCGCGTGACACGTATTTTGATAAGGAAGTTTATCTTGTTTATTGTAAACAAAAATGATTAACTGTGACAATAAGTTAATCCGTTTCGATATGAGTGGTTTTCCTTGCGTGTTAACTCATTTAAAAGCAAAAAATTGTCGAAATCACTGTTTAAATTATTTTGTCGTAAACTATGTTATGTTCTTCAAGCACTTTTAATTCCAACTTATTTTCAAGTTAAATCCTTGTATAGTAGAAACTAAATCAAACATTTAAGTTATTTCCACTGCGGTAAAAAAACAGTTATAAAACGTTAATGGATTTAAAATATTTTAAAAGTTTAGTCTTTTTTTTTCAACTTAGTTTAAAAATCGTTATATTTTATTTATTATCGAAAAAAACAACTAAAAACTTTTCATATGCTTTATAACAGTTTTTTTTTTTTTATTTTAAACAGCTTACAGTAAAATATAACAAATTGAAAGAGTCTAAAAAAGCTAACTGTTTTGAAATATTATGTTGTTAAAGTGTTTTAATATAAAAATCTAATTTTTTTTAACATAACAACTTAAAATTTGTAAAGTTTGATATATTATTATATAATTATATTTTTGATATATTATATATAATATATTTATTTAATATAATGATGCGTCAACTAGTTTTTAAATTCCAAGTCTATGTGCTTTACTTGTTAGGCAATTTCAACGAAAATTACAAAAGTCACGTGATTGAAATGCGAAGCTCATTGGAGCTTTGGGCTCATTTGATTGGTTAAAAAACTTGCACCAGTTTTTTAATGAAATTATTCAAACTTGAATGAAAATTTTACCACTTTTAGTTAACTATGGAAAACAACTTAGCTATGATTAATAATTAGTTTAATATTTTGTTACGTTTACTTTAAATACAGGGCTGAATTGTTGTAAATTTAGTATTACACAGCTTCTTTACATAAACAGCAGTTTATCAAAGTTTAATTTGCATTTTTAATACTTTTAAGTAAACGAAAACACTTTTAAAGTTTTTTTGAACATAAGCAAACTTTTAAACTTCATTCGACTTAAAATTTGCCAAGGTATTTGTTTAAACAAAAAAATGTTCAAATTCAAAGCTTCGCTATAAGATTACTTTAGAAACATTTGTACAAAAGTCAGACATTAAAATGTTAAACTTTATGTAATTTTTAATAATTTGTGGAGATATCCAAAAGACCATGTATTTGTAATTATCGCAGCAGCTCTAGCCTTACAACTAGCACAACTAAATTAATTGAAAATTAAAAAAAAACTTAAACAATTATAATATGTTGAAAAACTAGTTGTCATCTTTAAAAAGGTTGATAGTTTGTAATAAATACTTTTAGATAAAAAGTTTTTTTTTTTTGATAAAATCAATTTTTTTCAAGAATAGCACACACGTTCCAAAACTTATTTACTAGTCTGTCTAACTGTTTTTTTTTCAAATCGCAGTGATTTATATGTATAATACTTCAGTAACTACAAAACCGCTATCGATTCGATGTCTTTAGTAGACAAATTAAAAATTTCATTAACTTTTGATAATTAAATACCTTTTTCTGTTTTATAACATTATTTCTTTATAAACAACATTTGTGTCATTCAACAACAGCAATAAAAATAATTAAAATTTTAATGAAAATGATTAACAACCTGTACAGTTTAAAAAATAAACATTTATCAGTCCTAAAGAGAACTATAAGGCGTATAATGAAATATGCAATTAAAGACTTAGGAAAGAGAAAATACTTTGTATAGCAAAGATATTTTACACTTCTCATTCTTTTTAACATTTTTGTCAGCTTAAAACACTTAAACATACTACAATTTTAAAGGTACAAACATTTCGCAAAGAAATGTTTTGTTTTTATTTATGAGAGAAATACACTTTTTACTTTTTGTAAGAAATTGTTTTGTTTTCTTCTTTTTAACAGTTCATACTAGTTCATACAAGCTTTAATTAGCATTTTTTGTTCAATAAAAACAAATATATATGTTTAAATTTTGATATTTTAGCTAGCTGTTTGAAAAATATATTACTTACTAACATGTAATATATTACAAGTTAATAATAATCTTTAATAAACTGTTTTTACCTTGTAGATTGTGTTTAAAGACTTTAAGGTTATTAAATGTTTGAATTCACAAGGTATTTAATTATTTTTCTTGTCTAAAAAAGTTTGTCTGTGATAGTTTTAATTTTATACATCAGCAGCTGTATGTCATGTAGACAAAGTTTAGTTCTTTTCAAAGTCTTAAGTACGCTTGTGTTCTAAAATATGACATTTTATTTTAAGTCAAACTTTAATTTAAATCTATTTCGTAAGTGTTTTTGATTTTTAGTTCACAAATAAAAATTTTATTACTTTGCTAGTGTTTAGTCATAAATTGATTAAGTTTAGCACATTTTCAAAAGTAAAAGCTAAATATGGAACATTCGTAGTGTTCTTTTTTTATGCATATTAGAATCTCACAAGTTTAGTTTAACATAACTACAGTGTAGTATATAAAATTTACAAAAAAAAAATCTCGATTTTAAAAATAAAAAGTAAAAAAAAAACACTATTTCAAAACAAAGTCACAAGGCTATAGTTACAATTAAGAGTGTTAATGAGCCAAAAAGCGTTATTTTTCCACTTAAAGTTTTATTATTTAGATAAACAAATCAAAAAAATGCTTCAGTTTAAGCTAAAAAATTAAGTTGAGACAGGTCCAAGTTTTAAGATTAGTAAGCTTTTGTTTTTCAAGCTTTATGAGTTTGTCACGAGGCAAAATATTTTATTTAGTTTAATGTTTTGTACAATCTAATCTTTTTTAATCATTTAACTTAATATAAAACAACTTTTTAAACTGTAAGATAGTATTTAATAATTAAGTTTTATGCTTTTCATTCGATTTTAATAAAAATTGTACTTTATATTAAATTAAAAACAATTTGCAGCTACTTATCAACCTTTTAAAAATTTTCTGCTAGATATGTTAAAACTAACTAGAATCTAGCCAATACGACACACAAATAAAATTTATTAAAAAAGAACATTATTCGCTGATTTTTTTAAATATGTAAAAGTTACTGAAATCAAAAAAGTTATTTTTACTAAATCAAAACAAAACATGTCTTTGAGCTAATCTTTATTAAAACACAAAACTAGTTTGTTTAAAATTTACTCAGTTTTCGCGTAAAATATTTTTCCACTCTAATTATATAGGCTTCGTAAAGTTAAAACATATATGTGTATACACGAGTTATTTGTCAACTCATATAACTATGTTGTTGTAAGTATACCAAATAAAAATAATACTAGTTAATGTTTTTAAACCTCTTAAAGGTGAATAGACTTTTTAAATGTAGTTAGCCTCTTTGAAAATTTCTAGTATAAACTTAAAAGGCTTTAAAATATGTCAAAAGCTTGAACTAAAGTCACGAGAAACAAAATTTACATCAAGTAAAATATTTGAACGGTCTATTTAAGAAGAGTTATACAAGTTTTTTATTTTTCTTTTTTTTATTAATTGTTAGAATTTGAAATATAGCCATACAACTTATTCAAAATGTATAAATTTGTTGTTGTTTAGATAAAAAAAGTTATCAGCATTTTTTATTACAACTTTAAAAATTGTTTAAATCGTTAGCAAAATAGTAAACAGAAGTTTTTTATTGTTTATATATGGTTACGTTTTTATTTTAGAAAATATCCTAATAAATTTAATAATGAAGACCATTATATGTTTTCTAATAATATTAGCTGTTATCACTTCAAGTCCAGTTACCGGTAAAGTAAGTTTTCTTTTTTTGTTTTTTTTTTTACAATTATAAAACAAGCATTATCTGCGTTGAGTCTAAGCGTAAACTTTGTTTAAAAATAAATCCTGTTATTATTAAGTTTATAAAGCAGAATTTGTTTTACCGTTTAAAGACAATTTTAAAATATTTTTTGGTTTATTCATAGGAAAATAACATATCTTGTTAAAAAGATTTTAGAAGATCGCGGGTAGATAGCACATTTTAAGACACATCAAATATTTTTGTTGTAAGCATAGTAGCTTATTTGAAAAATTATATGATTTCACCATTTTGTTTATATAATTTACAACAACTAGAATGCTTTCTATAAATAATTGTTGTGTTTAAATAGTAAGTATAAATAATTATAGTTTTAACAAAGGTAAAGTTGCAAGGGGATGAACAAACTTTAAAAATCAATAAAATATCAAAAAAGTGTCTTAACATCATAACAATACGAATAATGTTTTAGTTAATATGTAAACACAATATTTTATTTTCTTGCACTAAGAAGATTAAAAAATAGGATAAAGCATTAGAATAACCGTTTGTTTTATAATTTACTAATTAGAAAATTATAAAAACTTATTTAACACTATACTATATTTTTAAAGCATCTAATTCTCATTTATAGATTATTTATGTTTACAGTATGCAGTTCTGCCTTATTTGCTATTCATATACTAACAAAAAATTATCTGAATAAGTAAAAAGCAAAAACTTCATATAGGAAAAATATACTTTAATCTTAAACTTGCTATCAAAAACAAGTTTTAATTCATATTTTTTTTTGTAGTTACTAAAAAATCTATTAGTTCAAATAATAAACTTAAAATATCATAACTTAGCTTATAATTTGTTAAACATTAACATAAAACAGCTTAAAAAGCAATTTTATTTTAAGTTACAGTTTTTTCAACAGCCAATAGAGATAGACGAAGGAAAAGAAATAAATGCAAGCCAACCAATAAGTTAGTTTTAATTATCACCACTTTATTTATTCTTCAATCACTACTAGTATGCATTTATACTTTTAACATTCATGATTAGCATTTATAAACTTGTTTACTTTGAGTAATTATATGTTTCAACCACAAGTTAGCAATGACAGTGTGCAGCAGTATATGTTAGCAATGTTCTTCACTAATAAAAAGTTTATTTATTTTTTTATTTTTAAATATAGCATTTGTGAACTAAAAATGCTTAACAATGCTTGAACAATATGACAGGCATGTAAAATATACTAGTTTTTAAATTAAAAAGTTCTAAAACTAATGTTTATAGCGATCTGGAAAGCATGTTCCTGGGACACAAGTCCCGAAAATTATTGGGAGGATGGTTGCCTTCCGGTATTTTTCGGTTGTTAGCTTTTAATTATTAAAAAAAAAATATTTTAACTATTTTTGTTCACTAACTTGCAATTAAAACATTTTATTTGAGTGAAATATGTTCTTATTTAATAAATAACAAGTGTAGTAAGAATATTTATATGCTCATAGCTTAAAGTTATTAAAATTTAACAATCAATTTAACAACCCATAAGTTATTAAAATTTAACAATCATATAATAAGTAAAAGAGTAACAAGACGTTACGTCATAAAGACTAATTTAAAATCCTCATAAAGTCATAAATGTAAATACTTAGTTCGACTAAACCAGGGGTCGGCAAACTGCGGCCCGCAGGCCACATTATAATTTTTATTCAACTAGATTAATGTACTAATGTTCTCGAAAACACAAAAATAAATTTTAATGTTATATTTAAAGGATATTCTATCGCCTAAACTTTTTTTGTTCAAAAAAATTGTCATTAAATATGATTTTTTAAAGCACATAAAAAAGCGTTCCTTTTTGGCCTGCCGACCCATGGACTAAACTAAGAGCTTTCCGCAGTCTAAATTCAACTTTAGTTTTAACTTGATACTTACTCTATATATTTTAATGTTAATTCTTTTTTTTTGTATAACATTTTGATCTTTTGAAGTTTCAAAAATATGACATATATGCTTGGAACTTAGTTAAACCTGTATACTGTTTAAAAATACACTTTTATAAAAAAAAAAACTTTTCACACAAACACCAGTGAAAACAATAAACTTCAACACAGTGAACGGACGTAATGAACAGATCCCGATCACATTTCGGTATTACATAACCGGGTTGGAAGAAAAACTGGTTAGCACAATTCCCACCGAGATAACTGAATCATCTGGTTTGATTTAAAATATAAATTTTAAAACTAAATTTAAAGTAAAAAACAACATACAAAACCAGATGTAAAGTAGTGTTTGCTTCATATAGTTAACACTTTTATCTATTTACACTACAAAGTAAAAATCACTGATTATCACTTTAAAAATAAGCAACATATTAGCCATGCGCATGTACTTTTATAATTTTAATTAAAAGTATTCAGTTTAAAGTTGTAAAGTACACCGAAACCATAACAATTTAGTTTGAGATTTCAATTGCAAACAAGATCAAAGTTACATTAAACTAGTTGAAAGTTTTTTGAAGTTGTATATAAATACTAACTTTTTATCTTTATGGCTGCATAACTATCATATTTTAAAAAAGCTGTAATATAATGAGCGTGGTATGCATAACATAATTTTTATCTTAGTCTACTAAAAACAATTTATTAGTAGAATTCTAACTTTATGTAAAAAAAAAGCTATTATACATAAGTTTTTTTTATCATTCAAAAAAAAATAATTGAGACATTTATTTCGTTTGTTTTAACAAGCTTAAACAATATTCAAATAAAAGTATGTGGGGAATGTCCTGATGATTTCCAATGTGTTGAATTGGTAATAGAAGTTGACAAAAATGTTTATATTCGGGGCATTCAAGGGTGCCTTTTAAGAAAACTGTATGAAAAAGTAAGGATGCACATTGAAGAAAAATTACAAATAAGCAGTACTAAGGCTGCAAATATAGCGAAAACTGAGATGACAGCTGAGGCTCATGATTCGCCAGATCAAAACTTGATTGCAGAAAAGAACGAAGGTAAATTTTTTTAGAACTATTTTTAAGGATCTTTTCGAGGTTTAATTGTTTGGCTTGTACCGGCTTCTAAAAAAAATTTTTCACTTTTCTGTAAAATTAAACACATTGTTTGACTCTACTTTATTAGAGATTTGTATTGTTTTTATTCTTTTTTACAAAAAATATTTGAGATTTCTAGCTAAATTCATTATAATTAAAAAAATTTTTCATGGAGATGTTGTTTAAACACAATAAAAGCTTTTTTAATTTTGCTACAAAATAACACTTAGTGGAAAATTTTATAAAAGTTTTCGAAAAAAAAGAGTAAAGAAAAAAGAGTGTGCTTTACTAGTGTGCGTTGCTTAGCTTGCTGAAAAAAAACTATTATTTAGTTTTCTGTCTGAAACAAGTTTAAAGTTTCAAAGGAGTAAAAAGTTAAAGTTGAATTTTAATATATAGTGTTATATGTGATTTATAACTCGTTGCTTGAAAAATAAACGTTTTTCATTTAACTTTTATTTAAGTCCAAGTTTTTTTTTCCTTTGTAGATGTAAAGACTCTTTGATTTTACTAACATGTACGTATTTATTTGTTTAAATCTAATTTATTATGAAAGAATGAAAATTTTAATCAGAAACCATTTTTCCTACAAATTGATATTATCTTATAAGTGAATTAGTCATTTTAATTTTTAAGTTGACAACACTGAAGATTTTTTTTTAAAGTAGTCTGTTTTTTATTAAAACAAGAATTAACAACATAAAGCTTTTCAAAAATAACTTTATGAGCATAATTTAGGTATAAAAGTTTCAAAAACTACTTTTTAGACTTCATTAAACAGTTTTTTTAAGTAACACTTGAATAATATATCACATGACAGAACATAAAATTTGTTGATATTTTCTAGACGTATAATCACGAGTTCTCTAGATTTAAGGTTGATTTTTTAAAAACACCAAATAAGGAATTAAGACTAGAATAAGAAATAAGGAATTAAGTTAAATTAATTTATTTTTTAGTTTACTGTTTCAGTTTTTTTATTCATATTTAACATGATCTATATATAAATAATCTTTTTTTTTTTTAATCTTAAGAAAACTAAACAGGTTTAATTATCTTATAGTAACTTTTTCTTTATAAAATTCATATTGATGAAATCTTGAGGCATTTACTCTTTTCTCTTCTTAGTTAATCATAAAACGTAAATATACCAGTTTTTTTAAAAAAAGTTTTATTCTCGATTTGATAATTTATCAAACCGATTTCGATGTACAGTTATAACTTGATGATTGCGTTTTAAAAATCTAGATAAAAACTTTTTTTAATATATTTTTAGCACAATTTATAAAAAGGTAGAATGAATGTAATTAATACATAAAAGAATTATTCATAATCTGTACTTTTTTGTAATATTTTGATACATTTTAAGAAGATTTTTTTAATTTAATAAAAAAACAAGTTGCAGCTAAAGTTTATAACTTATGAAAGTTTGAAACTACATTTAATGTGTTATTGTAACAAGTGTTTATTTCAAAACATTTGAGATTTTTTACGAGTATTTGTGTAAAATAAGCTAACTATGGGTAATTATAAACTCATAAAAGTATTTTACTTAAAAGTTCTCAAGACATTTTATAATGTTTATTTAAACTTAAACTAGAATAGCTTTAAAGCGCTTTTGTTTACTTATCTTAATTTTATGTAAAAGCTATCAATATACAAATTGTTCTGTTAAAGTTTTATGTTTGAAAAATAGTGCGTATACATTTCTTTTATTTAAAAACAACAAGACTAAAGTGAAGCTAATTAAACTCTTAACAATAATTTAACAACTTTCAAAACAGAAAAGTATAATCAGATGATTTGTATTTGCATTGATGTAGGAATCCAGGTTCTTATTGCGTCAGTTGCTTTCGCAACTACCACTCTAGTCGCCTTCACGAGTTACCAGTTTGGAAAAAACAACTTCCTCAACAAAATGCTAAAAAAATCAAAAGTAAAGTTCAGGATGAAAGACGAAAGTTGCAAAATTCAGCTCAAATCTGAGAAAGTTGCCCAAAACAAGTACGAAAATATTGATGACGTCAATGATGACGTGACTGTTGAAGAAAATGCGAGCGGTGACGTCACTAATGTTGAGGGTGATGACGCAACTGGCGGTCAACAGTACGATGACGTAACAGCTGAAGTTAGTGACGTCACACCTGGACCTTCAGCACCATCTAGAGAAGCAATATACGAAGATTATTATTTGAACGAAAGTATTTACGAGGAATTGGAAACCATTAGGGAAAACACCAAAGTTGAGAAATAACTGTGAGAAACTCAATTGTACATAAAGTAAACATTTATGTCAAATTTGTTATAAATGTTGACAATGTTTACTTATTCTACCTTCCTTCAAAAACTTTTACTGAACATTTTTATTACAATGCTGGCGTTGAATAACAATGACAAAATAGTAAGATTATGTATAAAGTTTTTTTTTGTAAAAATCTTACGTTAAATAAAAGTATTAACTTATTTTACTATTTTTTTAGAATATTTATACAATTTTTTTCAAACAAGAATAACATTTATACAGTTTATAGTGTTTGTTAGTATATTATGTAATATGAAACCGCTACCGTTTAAACAACTTTCGTTTATGTTTTGATTTAATAATGTAACTTGAAATCTAGATATGTTATTCAATTTGTTCTTAAAATATATAATTAAGCAACTTTTTGGTTAGCGATTAACAAGTTATTTAAAATTGAACAAGACTTAACAAAGTAACATTTTTTTAATTAAATAAAACTTAACTTTAGTGCATCATTTCAACAAATATGCAACAAAATTATTTGAAAAGTTTTGTTCAGAAAATAAACTTAAAACTTTTCAAAAAGCAATTACGATAAGTAAGTTAAATCTATTTTTATTTCAACAATCAAACAAATTTCTACTTTAAAACTTGATTTAGTATGCAATATAAAACCTTCAAGGGGTTTTTTAAAAACTATTTTGATTGTAGTGGAGATAAAATAAATAATGTTATGTAATAAAATTAAGTTAAAAACAATGATGATTGGATAAGTAAGTGTAATACTGTGTTACTCACAGTAGATGTATTCAACTTATGACATTATTTTAGGCTATATACGGATTTAAAACTTGATTTAATATCAACCTGTTTTTAACGTACTTACTTCGAACGTTTTTAAATATTTAACTTATTACTTTTTAATTGTTTCGATAAACTTGAAATGACTACTCAAAATAAAAAATAAAACGGTGTGTTGGACTCGATAACCGAAAGATTTTTCATATACCAGGTCCGTAGACCAAACTTTTGAGCAATTTTTCTTTCGTTCAATAAACGATATGTAAATAAGTATGATTAAAAACAATAATTTTGTGTTATACTAACTTAAAATTAAAAAACTAAAACAATGTTTGCTGATAACAGCAGTAGATTTACAATTGTTACATATAAATATTTTTTAACTCTATTTTTGAAGAAATAAAAAAATAAAGTTAAACTTGAATTATTTTAAACATTTAAAACTGAACTGTACTTAAGCTCTGCATTGTGATACAATAATTTGATAGGCAATTTATATTATTTATAATAAATTTAGCTGTCTCTTATTATAACTGTAAATTAACTACAATAAGACAAAAGTTAAATTGAGTTTATTGCTTAGAAATTGTTTCACGCTAGAGCGATGATCACAAGTAAAAAAGTAAACAAACTAACAAGTTGCAATGGATAAACACTTTATGTAGTTTTAGACGAGTAATTAGTTGATTAGGTAATTAGTTAATTTATTAAATTTTAGTAATTTTCAGCAAGATAAACTATCATTAACGTAAAATACAATAATAACAAAAGACAAAACAAAATTAAATAATGAAAACAAAGGTAGATGAATTGAATTTAAATTTAGTAAATTAAGACTTCAAATAAAATTTTGTGAAATGTCTACATTTTCCCACCAATTCTGATCTCAATTTTAAAAAATTGTTGTTGTCTGTAAATGCAATTTCGAGTCTCTCAAAATTGCAGAAGGTGCAAATTTTACTAGGTTTATTTTGGTCACTGCGATGAATAATCTCCCATTTTATCATTTTTCTCCAATCAGTGTTGCTATTTTTTATTTTGTGAATAAATCTACTTAATCTTGTACTTTTTTTTTTAAGGATTGCGTATGTTCATAAAATTTGCTTTTGAATTGTCTTCCAGTTGAACCAATGTAAATAACTTTCTTATTGTTATGAATAACTGTAGCATTATAAATGACTCCTTTAATAAGACATTCACCGTTAACTGGACAATTAGTTTTAGATCTACAATTACATAACTTGCTGTTTTCTTCAGTTGTTTCATTTGAGTTCTAAAGTAATTTCTGGTTGTAATATTACAACTCTTTTCCCAAATTAGGCATGCAGGAATATGAAACCTTAATTGTATTTCTATTCAATATAGAACCATAAAAGCACGATTTTGGGAAATGTCTGGATACTAATTTTAGAAATCATTTACCAATATTCGTTTTTTTACAATTACTGAAAGGAGGATTTTAGTAAAAACTTTCTTTTTTCTTTATTTTGTTCTAGTTTTCCGGATAGAATTATTTTGAACATATGATAGTGTTGTTTTAAAACCACTATTTTTTGAAGTTTTTTCATACGGATCTTTTATCTTGTCAAATATTTCTTTAGTTTTCGATAATGATGATACCTTTTTCGTATCATTGTTGGAATGTCTTTTTTTTTGTTGGGTATGGGTAGTTTAATTTGAAGTTCATATATACTTTCTTAGAATTTTCTTTTCTAAATGGATTTTTTATATTTAATACAATTAAGTTTGCGTATTACTGCATGCCTAACTTGGAAAAAGAATTGTCCAATCACAACCAGAAATTACTTTAGAACTCAAATGAAACAACTGAAGAAAACAGCAAGTTATGTAATTGTAGATCTAAAACTAATTGTCCAGTTAACGGTGAATGTCTTATTAAAGGAGTCATTTATAATGCTACAGTTATTCATAACAATAAGAAAGTTATTTACATTGGTTCAACTGGAAGACAATTCAAAAGCAAATTTTATGAACATACGCAATCCTTAAAAAAAAAAGTACAAGATTAAGTAGATTTATTCACAAAATAAAAAATAGCAACACTGATTGGAGAAAAATGATAAAATGGGAGATTATTCATCGCAGTGACCAAAATAAACCTAGTAAAATTTGCACCTTCTGCAATTTTGAGAGACTCGAAATTGCATTTACAGACAACAACAAACTTTTAAATTTGAGATCAGAATTGGTGGAAAAATGTAGACATTTCACAAAATTTTTTTTGAAGTTTTTTTACATAGATTTATGCAAATTGTATACTTTATTCGCGGCCGGTTTCGGCGGCAAGAGATTGCGACCTTTTCAAGCAAAAATAAAATAAAAAGAAGTCTTTTTTACTAAATTTAAGATCAATTTAACTTCTTTTGTTTTTATTTTATATTTTTTTTTCTTTTGTTATTATTGCATTTTACGTTAATGATAATTTATTTTGCTGAAAATTACTAAAATTTAATAAATTAACTAATTACCTAATCAACTAATTACTCGTCTAAAACTACATAAAGTGTTTATCCATTGCAACTTGTTAGTTTGTTTGCTTGTATACCTGTGATCATCGCTCTAGCGTGAAACAGTTATAGAGTAATAAACTCAATTTAACTTTTATCTTATTGTATAGAGGCTCCTTAAGTGTAAAGCTCTCTAAAAATTTATAGTTTAAATCTCAATGTAAATAAACTAATTATAACGAAGTAAATAGCATAGTTACCAATAACAAATTTATTAGTTTTTAAATCAAATATTAATATTTCAATAATAAAAAGTTTTAAAACATTTAAACACATTTAACATGAAATCAACACATTTCAAAAGATTTTATATTTAACTTGTTAGATTAATTAAGTAGTAATATCTAACTGATTATTTTCAAATTCATTTTATTGTTTTTTTAAGCCAATGAATTTCAAAATAAAAATCATATTTTAAATATACAGGTATCATTAAAGAGTTGACAAAAGCTTAATTACTCAGGCTAAATTAAAAGAGATCTGTAGATAAATCAAAACAACTTTTAATTAAATTTTAAACATTATAAAATATTGAATAAAAAAAAAAAGTTAGTTTAGTTAAAAACTTAATTTAACTTGACTAATAAAAACGTTTATTTTTGTATGCTTTAAAACAGGTCTTTCAACCTTAAACTCCTAAAGTCACTTAGAGAGTATTTGCTAAAAAAGTCATGAGTAAGGTACAAGTTTACAAGTGTGATGAGAACAGCAGAACTAGTAACAACTATGAACACTTTGTAAAGTGTGTTGCTTCGAATTTTACTCGGTTTGTTTGTGCCAACGTTTTCTTTTTCTTTTTGAGTTTCTTCAACAAAAATTTCGACAACATTCGAATCTAAAACCGTTAGAAAAGTTCAGCTATTTGTTTTCGTTATCACTAATATAGAAGTTGCATTAAGTCGGTAGTTAATTAACGTAAAAGGAAACAAAATTTAAATTTTTAGCATCAATTAACAATTTTATTGATATAAAAGCTACCAAACAAGTTAAGAACTGTTAGTATTTAATCATAGTTATTAGTAGTGGTGTGAAGTTTGTGTTACATCACTAATGTGTAATTATTTCATGCACAATTAAAACGAACATTTTACAAATAACAAATATTAAAAAAAGTAAATTATAAACTAAAACCTTAATAACTTTTAATACAGACCAATAGCAAACTTTAATATGCAATTTTTAAAATCACTGATAAATGAAATAGATATAAAATAAAGATTACTAAAATAAAAATGGTTAGAGCATGTGAGTAAAAAACAACTAAAGTTATGAATGTAAGTTCAAAATAAAACAACGTTTATTAAATTTAAATAACCAAGTTTTATTAACTAACCAAAAAGCAAACATTATGAAAATTTCAAAATAACAAATGGTTGAACTTACTATAGTTTTCATCGTGAGTTTTTGTTGGATGATGTTTTTCCTTGTATTCCTCACTAACGCAAGTGTACACAGGCGCGAAAATGTTTCCATCTGCTGTCCTCACATTGAAAAACCGCTGTGCTGATCTGACACAATAACCTCCTTTACAACCACCACATTTTTCGTCTGTTTATTGTTTATGATTGTTAATGGTTTATACCAGGCACGTGGCTTGGTACGTTTCTGCAAATCTACTTTTATTAAAAAAACTTGCTTTTATTTCAGCTTAAAGAGACTCTGCTTTCTTAGCTTTAAGTATTCATTTAAATTTAGTTATGACCTCCTGAGAGATAATTTCGACTCTAGCAACTTTAGTGTCGTAAAGATTAAACGATTTAATTACGTCCAAATTGTCACATATAGCGCGTTAAAGCTTTAATTTGACAAAAAGCTGCAAAATTGATCCTAATGGAAGCTGTAGCTTCAAGAATCAAAATCATACACTTTTATGTTACAAAAATTTGCATAACTTGTTGTTCTTGTTGTTACTATTGACTTCGTTAAATGTTTGATTTTAAATATAATATAAATGTTTTTGAGTTAAATTGTGATTTTCTTATACTTATTTTAATAAATATTTTCTGGGTTTACACAGGTGGCAACACATAAAGAGTCATGGGGGGTGTGGAGCAAATTAAATTGCCTTGTATACAATTATCACTGGTACTTCAACACTCCATTTTTGATGAATAAACATAACTGCATAGTTATGATTAAATTCAGATTAAATTCAATAACATTAGAGGTAGTTCAAGTTGCTGTGTTCCCGCTAGGACATTATCACGCGTCATTTCAGATGTTTTAATTTTTGTAGATTCGTAATTTTTTTGAGCTTGCTACGTCCCTGGTTTATACAATTTCCTTTTTTTTTATACTGATAAAATTTTCAATAAAACCGTCTTTAAACTGGAGATGGTATAAACAGGTATATTTAATAATATTTTCGTACACATGTATTGCTGTATTTTTGTTACCCGTCAGAAAGCAATTCATGTTTTGAAAATTAATTTCTTGTAAAAAGTTTGTCGACAATATTTATCTATTATTCTTTCAAGAAAAGTGTTAAAAAGTTAGAAGTAGCATCAATAATATAATTCTTTCTTAAATTAAAAAAAAATTATAATTAGTTACAAAAGTTTGAAATGATTTTTATATATTTGACCTTCTTATGTTCAATTCGATAATATCAAACTAAATAATCATTTAATAATAGTATTATCATGCTTAACTTTTATTAGTGTAATAAACAGCCTTTTCAATTACAAACAAAAAAGTAACTTTTTAAGCACAACACTTTTATTTTTGACTTAAAAAACAAACAGATCAAACTTACTTACAAGTAACTTTTAACAGTGTACTTTTTTTTTGTTTTTAAATATTAAACTAAAATATACTGCTATATGTGCGTAACAGATTATTTGATTTTTCTTTAAAATGTTATTTTTGTTCTTTTTTTTCAGAAAACTAAACAAAATTAAACATTTATATTCAAACTTTCATAGGCTGAATTCAAAACTAGTTTTGATTAATTAAGTAAAACAACGTATAATGTCAAAACGTAAAAGGACAGTTTAGTTAATTGCTTTACGTGTCAGATACTCATAGTAAACTTATAGCACTCTGGCCTAGCTTTTGTTACAATGATTAAGTAGATAAAAATGAAATTAAAGGTTAAACTGTATTCAAGTGGTGTAAAAAACTTTCGTACACCAAATCTTTAAACTGAAATGTTAAGCATTTTTTATCTTTTTGTTTAATAAACAAATGCTAAACATTAATTAACACCATAAAGTTTACAAAGATTGACCAAAAAACTTAAATAGCCTTGTACAAAATCACATATCTTATTTTGTTTATATTCAACAAAATTTAAAATAAAATTGAAAATATTCATAAACTCAACACCTTATTTTAGTATATGAAAATAAGTTATTCGAAATACATTTAAAATTTTGTTAAAAAGAGTAATTTCCTAATAATGCTCATAACACGACTAACAAACATTTAGTTTAAGCATTGTTTGCTTAATTGTCATCATTAACTAATTTTTTGCTGCTGAGTTAATTAAGCTTAAAGCAATTAAGTTTCACAGATAAAACCAATGCTTTATTAAAAGATCAAACGATCGGTCTTTTAAATATAAAACTTTTTATTCAATGTCCTACAGCAAACAGTTTCTTATAAAAAAGATAAATTGTAAATAAAAACTTTTCGGAATCTGTAAATTATGAAGCATTTTAAATAACAATTTTTCTTTTTTCCTTTAGTTTGCTTTTTTTCTAAACTAATCGAACTTTGAAATTTTTTGTTTATATTGTAATAAAATAGACAATTTAAAATATAGTATAAAGCAACTTAAAGCTCAGATGAAATTCTCAAAAACAAAACTAAATTGTGAAAACATGTTTATTAACTCCCTTTTTGCCTTGTTGAAAATATCATTATAGTAAAAGTTTCAAATGTCATTAGCTCAAGTTGGTTAACAGGTAAAGTATGTTTTTTATTCAACTTTAAATAGTTTTAAAGTAAAAACATTTAACACAAACGTCAGGGCTCTAACTCTAACCACTCCTTTAACTAACAGTGTAAGCCAAGATTTTTCTTAACTTTAAAATTTTAGATCGAGTGATTATATCAGTTTCACCTTATCACGCTGAAAATATTACGCGTTTAACTTAACAAGTTAAAATTTAAAAATATACAAATATTAAGTTGGTAGCTTTAAGATAGTTTTTTAAGCCCTGCTTTGAAAAAAAAAAGCTGTGGCGAAATAGTGACTAAAAGCTATGAAAAAAAAACCAATAAGTGGAAAAACAAACCATTGTCAAACCAATCAAGAACGTTAAGCTTTTGTACTGCGCAGTTTGAAACATCGTTATTCCATTGTCTAATACATATTTGATTTTCTTTTACCTCGTATGGACATTCTTCTGTTCGTTGGTTTATATTGAAAAATAATTAGAGTTAGTTTATGCAGGTACAAGACAGTTAAGACTCTGACAATTTAAGGTATGTATTTAGTTTAAAAAAATGTTTTAGAAGCCATATCTCCAAAAGTAAAATATACTTGTTTTTAATAAAAAAACTGTTGGTAGACCCATTAGTTATTAAAACAAAACTTTAAGTATAACTTAAGTATAGTTCATTTTTAAACTTATTTTAGCAACTTATTAAAAAATAATAGTCTTACAAAATAAAATAGACAATAGGTATTTACTTACCGACATAAGTATATTTTATTTTCTACATATACTTATTAATTAGTTGAATGCAGTCAAAATACGGCAGTTGCATTGAATATATGATTGATAAACAAGCCATCTTTAAAATTAAGTTTTTTGCGCAAAAACAAACATTCTTTATTTAACGTATCATTTTATCGCACCCTGATGTATTATTGTTTTTTATAATTTGCAAAACTTACAAAAAATAATACAAATAAGCATATAAAAGCTGCTTTTAAACAGGTTTAAGCAAATATTCTGTTTTTATTTTTATTTTTTTAAGTTTTAAAACCAAGCACATGTGCACTGTACAATTTTAAGACAAAATGTCGTAATATACAATGTACTATAAAACACTTTCATTTCAGGTTTAACAGTTAGAGCTCTCGACTTGAGTTTAACATATACATACAAATTATGATAAATAATATTATAGTTATAATAACTTCTTTCAAAGTCTTCCATTGAAAAGCGTTTTTTTGATTTATAAGAGATCTCCAGTAATATTTTTATTGTTATTCAAATAAAAATATTTGTATAGTAAACAATAATTAGTATAGTATTTGAAATACAACTAAATTAAAGAGTTAAACATTTTTTTACTACAGACTGGTTTAAAATAAACTTTTTGTTAAAACATTTCAATAAATACAATTCAGCCTTTAAAAATAAGGTTTGTAAAAGATAAAAAGTATTTTATAAATTTCATTAAGTAAAATTTTTTTTGAAAAAGTTTAGTTTAATGCTTAATGTTATTTCATATCTCACTAATTTCTACTGGCCACAGCTTTAGTTTAGAAGGTAAGTTAAATAATTTGTTAAATTGTAAACCTTTCTCCTCAAGTATATTTAAACAATGCTCTCTCTCTTCACCATTATCTAATTTGACTTTAATGCACCTTCCAGAGCAAAGAGTACTTGGGTTATGGTCGCAATTTTCTGAAAATTAATAAATTATGAGTTGAAATTAGTGCCCCAAAAAAACAAAATTGAAATCTTACCGTTACCATCCACCATAAGTGAAAAGCTGACAAGTAATAAATAGCATGTTGCTAAGTACTTCCAGGCATCCATATTAATAATAAATAATCTGAACGGAAATGTTTTTTTTGATAAGTATTTGTACAATAACAATAAACTGTGTTATAAGTAGAGCTAATTCAGATTAAACAAAAAAGTGAAAAAACCAGATAAGCTTATACGACCAAAAATAATTATAATAAATATAATAATAAACAAGATAATGTTTTGTTCTGACAGGTTGCTTATGTTAAATTAGTTGGAAACTAATTATTAACAATAAAATCTAATTAAACACTTAACACCTAATAAATTAAAGTAAGGCACTTTAATGTAAGATAAATTTTAAAATTTTTTAGATACATAATAATAATAAATAGTTATCTAGTGTAAATAAAAAAAAATAAAACAACAAACATTTGTAAACGAAATGATAAAATAATTAGCATTTTAAGGTGATTAAAGCTGTAGAAACTTGAAATAATTGATATTTATAACGTATTTAAGAACGGCATTTGTAGCAGAAGATTTTTAAAATTACTAAATAAAAGACGTCATATATCAAACAACTGTGTACACAACTGACGGTTCTTCTTTTCGTACCAACTTAGCAGTATATCACCTTTCATTTCTCTTTCACTGGCACACACACTCACTTCATTTATATCAATATATGGCATATCCTAGGTTAATACATAATTTTCATTTTTTTTATATATGTTGCTTTCCATTCTCCAAAATGGTTTTTGTCATTTACTCAACTATAGTTTAACTATAGTTAACTATAGTTATTGTTCCCTTATGTGTTAAGTTCCAAGTTTAATTGGAAGGTTGTATTCAAATCACAGATAAACCGTGCTTTTTTACTTATTACGCCCAATAGGTGGGCAAGAGGATTTTTTACTGCAGGTTTATACTTAGCAAATAACCACCTTGTTTTTTCATGTTTTACGTTTTTATACACATATCAAACACAAGTTCGTAATCTATTAGATATTTAAAACATCCGTATAAAATATTTTCAATTTTAGCACCCAACTGCTTTTTAAGAGTTACTTAAGTTTTTACTTAATTTGTAATTTATATGCAGTTTAAGTTGTGGTGTTTTTAAGTACGCCTTCTTAACTTAATTATTGGTCAGGAATTTCAATTCTTAATATTAAATTAACAAGTTAAATTATCAATTTTAGTTTTGTGTTTTGGTGTTTTTAAAGTTTTAATTTTACCTTCTTACTTAAAACTGCATCTAAATTTACTTATGTTATAATTCAGACTCAAACATTATAAATACTTTATAAATTTAAATTGTTCTAAGTTCCTATAGCTTAAATCACCTTAAACTGCTAATTGTTTCATCAATTAATTTATTAATGTTTGTTGTTTTACTCTTTTTATTTACAATAGATTACAAATTATTGTTATTATTATTATTGTTGTTGTTATTATTATGTATTTAAGATAATTTTAAAGCTAATTTTGAATTATAGTGCCTTACTGCTTTTTTCCAAACTAAAAGAATAAGTTATCTAATTTGCAGTGCAGAACAAATGACTTGTTTTAATGCTAATGCATAAGAGCATACTACTGTGACATAACTATTGGAACGTTTTTATGAATGCTTAACAAGGGGTTAACATTTTGAATCAGTATTTCTTGAGTTTTTAGTGAGTGCTTTATATTATGATTTGTTATTTTATTTTGTGTTTTACTTTACTTCATCTAGTTTTAACTGTAATTTAATAACTACAAATGTTATATAGTTGTGTAACAGTCGGATTAAACATTATATATTGAATTTATTGTTTACAATTAATCTACAATAATCTATAGCATTTACTCTTATTTTAATTTAATCAACACATACATATATACCTACTTTAAATTCTATTTCTTCCTTACTGGATTTATTACAGTAAATACAAACTCTGTTGAAATGTATTAACTTTTTTAGACAGAGAAACATTTGCTAGAGCTAAAAAAAAGATACTGTTTACATTTTTAACTATCATATTAAATAGAATTACATTTATTATTATAAAAAAACAACTTGTATGGATGTTTAATAATAACATATCAACCGATTGTATTTAATTTCTGTTTAAGAATTTAAAGGAATTACTGTTAGACCAAATAGTAAATGAGTAAAGAATGTCAAAATGAAGACAAGTATAATTAACGTAAGAAGATAACTTTAATAAAAAGAGTGCCATTTTGAAACAACCAACAGTTTTCTTATCATTTTGGTTTGATTGCTATTTTGTATGCAATACTCAGTTAAAATTGAAGTTTGTTAAACAGTTGTTTTGTTCTGCCTGTGATTTATTACTAGTTTCAGCTAATTAGTGAATTGTTTGTACAATTTTTTCAGTGATAAAATAAATCTTTTAGAATGACTATTTAAAATGTTTGTGTTATCAAGTAGCTAAATCATAAAAAAACAAGTAAAAAACACTTACATGGTATTTAAAAGATATTTAATAGAAGTTAGGTTTAAAAAAAAAGATAAAAAAGCTTAAAATATGCTACTCCAAAACTTTTTAGAAACTGTGTAGATATGAACTCTAAGTTGAGACTTATTTTAACAAAATACAATATATAACAGATCAAATTGGTTTTTGAAATTACAAAACATTTATAAAAATGTATATGAGCAAACCTTTTAAAACGATAAATTTAAAGATTAAAAATAATCGTTAAACAATTTTCAACAGTTATTTTTTATACATGCAATAATCTGTACAAGTGTAGTTTTTGCAGAATTTGGTTAAATTAGTGTTTTATTTTTGTTTTAAACAAGTGTAGTAGACTTTAACTGTATCAAAATGGTGTTTGACTTGATAACGGAAAAGTTTTTTGTGCACCAGGTCATAGGTTTAAATATTTAGAGTGCTTTTTTACAGTTTATTTTAGGGTTTCTGTGTTTTTACATGTGTAGATACTCTTGAATAAGTTTGTAGTTCTAATTCTTAAGTGAGTTCTAATTTGCTAAAACTAGTTATGCACATTCAATTCTGACAGACCATGTGTTTTGTTGTATTGTAAACAAAAAGTAAAACAAGCATCAATATTTTGGGACACTTTCAAAATCCACCTGCGTTCAAAATCCACCTAGTCAAATTAGAGATTCGCTTTCCGATCAAGAGTAAGGGTTATGGGTAACATAGATAATGATAAATAAAAAAAAATTGCAAAAAATATATCAAATAAATTAACAAATAAAGAAAAAAAAATTGGTGGTTTTGAACGTGGGTGGATTTTTAACACGGGTGAAATTTGATATTATACACAATATTTTAGCTTTTTAAAGTAGCTTTTATAAAAACAAAAATTTTAAAGTAATTTTGCTCGTTTTTTATACCATATTTCTTGAGTTATTATACAAAATTCATTTAAAGTTTCTTTTTTTTCTTCTAACTTTTGCTTAAAATAATAGTTTAAATTAACTCAGAGATATAATTTTGTTTTGTTAGTTATTTAAAGCATTTGTTTTCAGAGAAGTGCTAGTAAAAATTATTCTATTGTGCACAGAAAACTTGTTAACCTAAAAAAAAATTACAAAACACATTTGTTTTGTATATTTTTGATATATTTTTAACAGGTTAGGAGTTCTAAACACGTTAAATGTATATTAAGACACTCAAAACATTGAAAAATATTATTTTTAATGTTAGTTCAAAACTTATAATGCCTAACATGCACAGAACGTAACTCCCAATAACTTACTGTGCCGAACTTTTAAAAAGATTTTAAGAAAAGCTTTAAAACAAACAAAAACATACCAAAAGTGATAGCTTACTGTGGCCCAAAATTTTAATAAGTAAGCAATGAAATGTTTAATAAAGAGCTTTTAGTATGTCTTTTATTCAAAACCTTGTTTTGTAGTTTTCAAATAATCCCACAAACTGCATAATTACATTTATAGCTAACCTTTATAAGTTTAATAGTTATTTACAAAAGTTTTCATTACTAGCATGTTGTTCTCAACGCGATTTTTTTGTGTTAAGTGTTTTGCACAAGTTGTAAAATTATGCCATGATAACAAATGCTTATACCAAAATAACATACTTAAGCAGTTTTTTTGTCAGCTAGATTGTTCAGAAAAAATCTTTTGAAGCTGGAATTAATTAAAAAAATAAATAAATAAAAAACAGTAAAACTGCAATAATGTTTAAACAAGCAGTTGTAAAATTAAAAAATGAAAACTAGGAGACAACTTAAATGCTGTAGTTTTTTTGTAATAGATGTTTCAATAAATCTGGTAAAAACGGCTGTCATTTACTTAATATAAAATATTTAAACATAAACAGCTTTGGACATTTAAAATCACTTATTTAAACTATATGTGCAACAATATTTTCTTACAATAATTAAAAATATTTCAAACATATACAAGAATCCTTAATTATATTATGCTTTTTAAGGGGCTTAAAAACATCAAAATTATTTACTTTAATGTTGAATAAATTCTTTATCAAATTTTTAAACCTGTAGGTCAAAATCAGAATAAAAAGCTGTAATACTTTTTTGCAGATTCTTTTATTCACAATGACTAAACAATACATTGCAGAAACAATTTATTTCAGTTTTAAAAAAAATGTAATACAAAACCTTTTTCTTTTCCATTTAAAAAAATAAAATTTAGGTTTCAAGTTTTTTTATTATTTTATTTAAAAATATTTTTAAAGTTTATAGCAATTTCTTTAAAAAAAAGCTTTAAAAAAGATTGGTACATGGACTACAGTTTTAACTTATGTAGTAAATTTAATTTACAAGCAAAATAATAAATAAAACATATACATCTTTGTTAAAACAAGAAAAACATGTATTTTTATAAAACTGCTAACAAAATTTGTATATTTTTGTTTACAACATTGATAAAGCATAGCTACTGTTATATACAAAAAATAAACTTAAGAATGGTTAGAATAAATAATTCTATGAATAATTTACTTAAGTTTAAAAATAAAATTTTATATTCTGCTACTTATAAAAAAGCTAATTTAAAGCTAAATTTTGTAAAACATTGACATTGTTCCCTAGTATGACACTAAGTAGATATTTAGAGAACAATTTGGCTTTTAACATATTTACGTATTTAATTAGAAAAACTTTATCGAAAATACTTCGCCTGTTTGTCTGTTTTATAACGCTAGTTAACTTAATTGATGAAAATTGTTCACGAATAAAAACTCCTTTTGTTTAAATATTGTATTAACAAAAAAATTTGAAACAATAACGAGTAAAAAATAAACACACATATTTAACATAAGCATTGATATATACTATAATGAGCTACAGTTCAATTATTGTACAGAAACATATTAATTTGTTTTTTAATCTCATAAGTTTTTGGAAAGTGGAAAGTTTTTAATTATTATGAAATTTA
The DNA here is from genome assembly GCF_965202585.1 of Thalia democratica. Taxonomy (NCBI): domain Eukaryota; kingdom Metazoa; phylum Chordata; class Thaliacea; order Salpida; family Salpidae; genus Thalia; species Thalia democratica. The sequence goes on from NW_028139715.1 coordinate 31,832, forward strand.
GACCTTGACGATTCGTCCTTTATCGGGCTTGTGTATCGTGTTAAAGATCCTTTTTGCGTCGGCTTCGAACTTTGTTTTGATAATTTTTCTAAAATAAAAGCTCAAACTACTTTTTGTTTACTTTTAAAATCTTGAATTAAATAATAAGACTGTTTAAGATTTTTGATTGAATAAGTATACTGATTGTGTTATACTAGCCTATGACTAGTCGTATTGTACAAAACAGGTTAAATTTATTTCGTAAAGGAATAAAACGTTAAACTTTTTGTTTTAATGAAAAATAAATATAAAAAGAGCTCTGGTAACCAATCTTTATTTACTTTTTTTAACATGCCTAATCCGAAAAAGAGAAAAGCTTAGTATTAATAATATTAATAATATTAATTATAATCTAAAAACAATTAATGGTCAGTACTTAAAATTTATTTTAAAATTGAAAAATAACTAACATGATACCAACAATAAGGCCGATCAGTAAAGCAACGCTTCCACATATCGCTAGTACTGTGTGTAGCATATCTGAAAAAAAATTATTGTAATTAATTAAAATACATTTACAAACGGCTTTGGTTAAATTTGCTACATATAAGAAAATAAACTTCTAATTTTATTAAAGTTGATACTAAAAAAAAATTTTTTAAGTGAAACACACTATACAAAACTTTAACAAAAATTTATTCAAACAGTGTGGATAAATCATACAAAGAGTTGTGAATCTCGTAAGCTAAACAGTTAAATCTAAAACAACACGTCAACAAAGTTGGGAAAGAAACTAACCTTCGTTTTTCTTTATGGAGTTTTTCGGAGTGTGCTGACTCTTTGTATCATCAATCACCGGCTTTGTCGTTGGTGTTTGGGTGGTGCTGTTCAATCTTGTTAATTCTATTTTGGAGATCAACTTCTTCAGCAGGCACTTTTCAATATTGACGATGGTCACGTTTTCGCTCGAATTTATGTTCATTGTAACACAGCTGTGGTTTGCCGGGCAGATTCCGCAAACTTAAAGTTAAAACAATTTTAAGTATTTAAAAATAATCAATAACTTAATGTTTTACGATGTCATATTTCACCATTTCAGGTAAAACTCTAAACGAAGCCATGGTAACTTTATAGCGTAAAACACAAATATTACTTTATATGATACTTTTATTCTTTAAGGTTAGCAAACATTTTGAACATAAAGCTACGTATAACTAAACATGGTAATTTATAAATTAGTATAGTTAACATATATATCTAGTATAAAAACTTTAAAAGTTTTGATTAATGAATAATGTCAATGTGTTGGAGTCTTATCTATGGTTTACAATTATAAACTAGTTTATTTTTAACTTAGTTTACAAATAAGTTAAAAAAACCAATATATCAAAACAAAAACTACTATATTTTATTTAGATTGAAAAATCAAAAAAAAATTCTGATATTTAATTTTGTAATTACTAATTTAAAAAAATTATCTGAATTTTAATTTTTATTGTGTAATAGTTATAAAAATAAGAAATTTTTATTAACACGTCTTTGAATTTCAAACCGTCAAAGCAAATCGCACTTTGCCTCAGATTAGTCTAAACAGTAAGTTGCATTATTAAGATAAAAAAAAATTGTTAATTTTTTATAAAAATAAACATACACTATACTAATTTATATTTGTTTAGTTTAAATTAATAATATATATTAGAGATACAAAACAAATAATTTGTCAAAAATGTTGACTGTAATGAATACGATAAAAAAAAAGTTATAAGTATGTAAAACACTATAGTGCTGCACCTTTATTTATAAAAATAAAAACTATCGAAATTGACATTAACATCTAACCTGATGATGGTGATAGTTCAGTTGGAATTTTTCACTGGTGTGTGTGTAAACAGTTTATTTATAAAAGTGTATTTGTAAAGTGTTTATACTCTTTATAAACTTTACTACAAAGACTTAAAAGTTACAAGATAAAACTTTTCCGTGATTAATACTTTTAGTGATTCTTAATTTATTTCAACGCTGGTTAACTAAGTAGTTTGAAGCTTTGTTTAATAAATAAATTTAAGTATTAGATATTAATTAATTTTTGTTATAACAGTAAATTATATTTAAGAGAATTATTTAGAGTACATTCAAATTCAACTATATTCGTATCGAAATCAGACAAAAAAAAACTAAAACTTGAGCGTTTGAAAATGAAACATAATTGTTTTCACTAAAAGATCAAAAAAACTATACAAGCACAAAACTTAAAAATTATACTGAATCGACAAATCCATAACTTAAAGATAGATAACGAACTACAAGCAAAATTGTGAATTAAATACAATATTACTGGATAAAAAAAGCCAAGTATACTTTAAACTTTTTTAAAACCATACTGTTCATTGCAATGTCAGTAAGTTTTATGATTTAATGAATTATAATTTTTGTTATTCCGTAAAAATATAAGTAATTTCAATAAATTTTAAACTAAAAATCTTTATTTATTTAAAAACCAGCAGTTTTGTTTGTAAGCAAAAACTTGACTTTACTTGTTGTGTTTTTCTGTTTATAAAACACGAACAGTGACATAAACAGTAAATATTAAACTACATTAGGAAAAAGCCTTCAAAAAACCTAATTTGTTCGATATATCTAAAGTGTATAAGAAAATACATACAATTACAATTTCAAAAGGATACAAACATACATTTAAAATACGTTATCTAAATAAAATATACATAAAAAAAATTTAAATTAATTTAATTACAGAACTTCCTTAGTGGAATAAATATTTGTTATGACTCATAGAGGCATTTGATGTATACTTTACGTTATTTCTTAAACGTTTAAAAATAAAACAATGAAACAAACACAGCTTAAAAGTATTAATATGAAAATTTGATTTACTAAACATGCTTTTTATTATAACAAGAATTTATACAATTTTAATAAAATAAAATAAAGTGATGGCATGGTAACTTAAATAGCAAACGAAAATGCATAAATTAGTAATAAGTTAAAATACTAAAAGCTAAATATCTACCTATGAATGTCGGAACGCATCCGTTGCTCCAATAATCTTCTTGCGGAACTTGATACCCACATGCTACAAATGTGTCTAAAAAAGTATTAGTTTTAAAAGTCAATAATTCAACAAATAGTTTTAAAATACATACAGGCCTTATTTTTTAAGTTTACAAATAGTAAGAAAGTTTTAGCATGTTTAGCTTACGTATGATGGTACATTTAAAAATTAAGATTGAAAAACATATTTTATAATAGATTAAAACAATAGTAAAGTACATAAGCACTGTCTTGCCTACCTTATGGTTAAAAGATGTAAGTACTAAAAGTAAGCAAGTTCGTTCAGCTTATTTTTTCTATCAATGATATGTTACAAAATTTAAAATAAATCATATATGTTACCAGTTATAGAGGCAGAATAAAATACATAAATATAAATTGAAAACTAACTCGTTGTTGGACTTTTCATTGGTAACTCTGCTTGAGTTTTCTGAAAATTTAACAATAGCTAATAAAAATACATTTAAACTAGTTATACTAGTGATTATAAATTTATAATAAAAGTAACTCTATTTTGCTTTTAATAATCTACTGCCAAAACAATTTAGGCCTACCAAACTTAATTATAGCATTAACCCTTAAATTTTATTGATTTTATAATAGATGTATATTACTTTGTTTTTATAATTTATTTTTATTTTGTTATTAATTTTTATTTAAACAAGCTTTTATTTATATATTAATAGTAATCAATGCAGATTTCTAATATTGTGAAGAAAAAGTACTTTGAAACAAGTTTACGGTAGTAACTGCTTTAAAAAAGTGACTAACTCGTTAACATTTGTTTTCAAAATGTTTTTTATTAGTCAACTAAGACCATACGGTTAATTCAGCTTTTAAAGATTTAATATTTAGTTCTATTTAGTTTTACGTATTTCTCACTTTAAGATTAAATCATATTGTGTTATATTCTTTTGTGATATTAAGACACATTTCTATTATTTTAGTTGTTTTTTTAATCATTTATAGATTTATTTCATACCTTGTGAATTTACCAGAGCATAATAATAAATATATATTTAATGTGACAAATATAGAAATAATACAAATTCCTAAAAACGAAACAGCCATTCATGCATTCTAGTTGTTGTAAAGTCGTCGAAAATATATTAATTGCAAAAGAGGTGAAGTTGAATTATTTTTCAAACAACTACTGGAGCTTAATTCGTTTACTACAATGATTAATGAGGCGTGTTAAACGAACTATCTATCGAAACTAGTGGTTTGAAAATTTATGGACTAACACTGTTTAAAATGTGGTACAATAAACTTCATTAATTTATGAGTTAAACAAAATACATTAGGGACATAGAACCTAGGTAAAAGTGAGTATCTTACGTGAAATGACTATTTTAAAATTTAAAGACAATTTTTACCCATGAAAGCTAGACTGTTATTTTTTTAAATACTGTCTGCTCCAGTTTATTTTAGAATAACTTTATTTCTAAAAAAGTTAGTTGTTTTATACTTGTCTTAGTAATATTAACTCTTGATTTAGTATATAGAAGTTAACAAAATTACATGATTCTAAAAAAAATCCACTTATTCTAGTGGTTTAATGCGTACCTCTTAAAGTGCGTACCTTATTGAAGTCCTTATTGATGTCTAAAAAAGCTTGATTGCAATTTTAAACTTTTAATTTAAATTATGCTTAAAAATGGCTCAGATCAGATTTTAAGTATCGTTAAAAGTTATTTTCAATATGTCGTACATAAAATCAAAAGATAATAATTAGCTGAGCTAGCAAAGTGTTCGTAGTTATATCAAATTAAATATTACTTCTACGAAAATTTTGATTAAAATAAGCTTTTACATATTATCAAAACAAAAACAAATGTTCATATCTAAAAGAAAACACAAAATAATGTTATTTTCACTTGCTTAACTTCACAAAAATAGGTTTTAATGTTTTACAAAGTTTATGCAATGACTCAGGCAGATAATGTAATGTTTAATGTGGTTATACTAAAAACAAAATACAAAAACTTTATAAAAAATAATAACCTTGCTGAAGACGGGATGTGCGCTTGACAGATTAAAAAAGATGAAAGCTATCACAACAAGAAGAAAAAAATCCAATTTCATTTTTATTTTGGGATTAATTACCATTTCAAGAAAATTTATTTTGGAGGCCTGAAGATCCCTTAGGGTTGAAACGTCGTTGCCTTTGTGTAAATAAACAAATTTGATATTAACTATTTCTAGAAAAGAATATGTTAATCATATGTAATTACTAACCATTTAAACTTAGTTTTTCTCTAAATATTTTCTCAATATCTTAAAGTTTAGCTTAAAGTTATGAAGTTTTAAATAGGAATTTATGTTTTTATAAGAAAACTTTAAATATATTTTATAACCTTCAATACACAGTATAAAAATCGAACAATTGTTTAAATTTTTAATAAATAAAATACGTAGAATTGTGTTAAATTAAGTCGCTCAAATATTTCAATAACCTTATGTCTGTAGTCTTAATTGTAATTTAGTTTAATTATTAATATACTCAAAAGTCATGTAAGTTTATACAAGTGGTTTTCGAAAGTTTTAAACAAAATTGTACTTTAAACCCTAATTACGGTTTAAAAGTTTAATTACCACGATGATTTTTTTACTATAGTTATTAGCGTATTTGTTTTTAATTAACTACTTATAGCAGTTTAACTATGATTGTTACAAATAAATGCATGTAAATTTTTTCAATTACCTGAAAAACCTAGTTATTTCGACTATAAACTTAAACCATGTAAAAACTTAAATTAACTGATAATTTTTTTTTGATAAACAGTCAATTTTTATGTGTTAATAACAGACTATCTCAAAAACATATTTAGTTTTATCTCGGATTAAATAATATTTAAATAATAGTTTTTAGCATATTTAATAACATCGCTGAATAATGTTCTTGCTTCATAATTTTTTTTTTTTGTGTTTCATAAAAGTTAAATTGTGTTTAGTTTTTAAACATAGCAAAAGTAAAACTGTTTTTTTTTTTCAATTTAAAAGTAGCTGCAAGTTGATTGCGATAGAATATTAAATACAAAATTTCTTTTTAAGTCAGTGTAAAATAGTTAACAAAGTAAATTTTTGATTTTAAAACTATTTTATGTTAAACTAAATATTCAAACTAAAAATACAAAAATTTACGATTTATTAAGTGAAGAAATAAAATTCTGCCTAGTAACAACTTATGAATGTTAAAAAAACATAAATGACTTAACTAAAAAACATAAAACTGTCTAAACTTAAAACTTTATCTGAAGCAGTTTTCGATTTTGTTTATTTAGATAATAAATTATTAAGTAGTAAAATAATCTTTCTTTGCTCATTAAACGTTTCTTAATTAAAACGCAAACAAAATCGTCTAATGAGTCAATTTTAAAAGTTGGTGTTTTATTTTGATAAATTTTTTAGATCTAGGTGAAAATGTTTGTTTTTTTGTAAACTACACTTAAAATGCTGCAATAATTTCAAACAAAGTTTGTGAAATTCATAAAACAAAAAGTAAAAATGGACGTTACGAATATTAGTTCAAACAAAAAAGTAAGTTTTTAATTTCCAAACTTTACTAAATTAATATTTAAATAAACATTAGTAAATTTTAAAATCTTTCAAAGTTAAATATTAAAACAAAAAAACACATAAAGTTGGTTGTTAGTTAGATTTATTTAGTTTTTTAGTTATTTTTATTTTATTTACAATTTATTTAGTTATTATTTAGTGTTTTCATTATAACATACATCTGTGTAACTAAGACTTTGAAACAAACTAAAATTTTTCCATTTTAAAAACAGCTGCTAGTATATGAAAATTGAAACTATTACAGACAATAACTAAAACAAACAATAAAATAGTCTACTATTTTATGAGTTCAAACATCTTACAGTCTTAACAGACAAAAAAAACCAATATACAAGCTAAAAATAAATTTCAAGTTTATTCTAAACTATCTGGTTATAAGTATTCATTTTTGAAACAGCATAACAAAATATCAATCTTTAAACACTCATAGTTATTTTCAGTAAAGAAAAATGCTAATTATAGCTCGTTTGAAAACGTATGAACCGCTTGGAAAGAAAGTCATAACAATTTTCTGAAAATAAGCATAAAATATGTTGCTCTGGTAAACAAAAACAAAACATTTCTATGCGAAGTATTTATTTATTGAATGCTTAAATGGTTGAGCACTAGTAAAAGGTAATCAATTAGATAACAAAATTTTCAGAAACTAAAAACTAATTTGCTTTCATATCTCTACAAACTATTTTATTTTTCACAAGCTTTTTATTATTCAGTGCATATTTATTATTATGCTATTTTTATTAGAACTATATCAATTTGAAGACTTATGTAATACATAAAATCTTTTTTTTTAATTTTTTTACGATATAAATGTTACTTATACACGGTTTAAATGTTAATAAAATAATCTTTTACGTTATAACTAGTCAATCTACTCTTTTATATACTTAAATACTATTGACTGCGTGTATAAGCTTTCAAACAAAATTTCCTACAATACCAAACCTAAATGAACCTAGATAAAGTTTCAAGTCATGAGTTTTGATTAAAGGTTATTAAACTTTAATTAAACACTTCAACTGTTATTCTTGATGTACTTAACTGTCACACATATTTCTTATGAAAAACAACTTTGATGTTTTCAAACTGAGGACAGCTTCTATATTTTCAAAGAGGATGTGATAAACAACTGCGACAAAAAAAATTAACAGACTCGTAAAAACTTTAGGTTTAGTTGCAGTGATTATTATAATTAAATTTACAATTCCTCATGTAAAGTTTCTTAATATATTTTTGGAATCGATTAGCGAATTTTTTATACCTACATGATTTTACAATTTATCTGACGTCATATAGATGATACGTTTACGTTTTAGAGATGAAATCTTACGTAATAAAAATCGCAATGTAGATGCAGCTTTAAGTTATATTCTATAAGCTAGTTTTTATTTCTTTATATCAGTAAATTTTCTCTTTAGTAACATAAAAATATTTGATGAAGTGACTTAAACTAAAATGTTAAATTTTAATGTTGTTTACAATTATTGTTGATAGTGAGATATAACTAAAACTGTTGTTACAAGTATTTGAAACTAATATTAGTGTAGAACACAAGCAACAATTTAGATTGAAAATTATCAACTAATTTCGATGACCGAAAGGTTTTTTCGTCCACCAGGTCATAGAACCTTACATTTGAGCGTTTTTTTTTTTCGTTGAATAAACAATATTTTAGTTTAAGAAAAAACTTGCATAGTTGTATGCTTTAAAAACATTATTTTAGTGACTATCATGTTAGGGGTACACGACTATACAAATAAGGATAGTTCAAATTCCAACATTTCAAGTTCTAATGTTTATTAGTTAATGTAAGCTATTTCTTGTTTTTTTTTTCAACTTTTTGTACTACTATATTTTTACTAATTAGACCTATATGAGCATTTTTCAGATTGAAATTTATTATTGTAACTTCACTTAAACTAAAAAAATAGAAATGTTGTTTTAAAGTTTAAAAAAAAAACTCGTAATCCTTTGTACCGTGATCAAAACAAATTATTTTTTTATCCGAATGTAAAAGTTTTTTTTTGAAGCTTTTTTGATTATTTAACATTCAAAAGTAAAATGAAGATTTGTTTTAGGTATTTTTAAACTATTTGCTTCAAAAACTTTTTAAGTATAAAAAGGACAAAATTAAGCATCTGCTATAATGGTGTTAGAATAAAAAACTAGTGGAAAATTTTTAAAAACTTTTCAAAAAAAAGAGTGAAGAAAAAAGAGTTATTTTTATAGTGTGCGTGGCATATATTGTTGTAAAATAAATAATATTTTGCTTTCTGCTTGAAAAAAGTTTAATTTGTAGAGTAAACAAGAGTAGGTAACAAGTTTAAATTTAATTTTGTTATTTATATATTATTTTTAAGTCATTGCTTGAAAAACAAGCTAGTTTTTTACTTACAAATTTTCTATAATTCAAAGTTTTTTTGTTTTTTTTTTTACAAATGTTGAGACTCGAAAAACTTGCTTTCATATACGATTTTATCCGTTTTTTATGCTTAATTTTTTCATTTAACTTACTTTGAGAAATATTCTTTTTCTCGTAAGTTTTTTTACTCTTTAAATAAGTTTAACATTTTAAATATTACAACATTTAAGAAATTTTTGAATAGTAAGTTTTATAACAGCCTTTATATTTACTTTGAAACAAAGTTAACAATATGAAATTTTACAAATATATTCTTAGAGCTTTAGTTTATTTAAAAATTTAAAAGAAAACATAATTTTAGGTTTCTTAAATTCTTTTTTTTCAAATAACATATAGACAGATATGTCACATGACAGTATATAAAAATTATTTCAATTTTCTAGACATGTAATCACGAGTTCTCTAGCTTATAAAACAAACCAAAAGGAAACCAAGACTAGTTTTATTCATTATTTGAATCATTTATTAATTAAATTATTGTTATTTTTTTCATACTTAGCATGACCTATATATAAAAACTTATTTAATAAAATGTACAGAAAGCTAAATAAATAGTTTAAAAATTAAGTTTCCAAAACTTTTTCATTATAAATTTCATTCTGAAGAAATCTTGAAACACTTATTCTTTTTTCTTCTTAACTTTCTATAAAATCTGAGTGTATTAATATTTATAAGAAGTTTTGATTACTTAAAAAATAGATTTTGATGTACAAATACAATTTTATGATAGAAATTAGCCAATGTTTTTTAAAACGCTTAGATCAGAATTAAATTAATAGTGTTTTTAGTACATTTGATAAAAGTTTAAATTAATGCAGTTAATACTTGAGGACGTTTTAATTTTAGTCTGTAGTTTTTTATTATACTTTATTAAAATACAAGGAAAACTTTTAATGCATTAAAAACAATCAGTTTTAACTTGAGTTTATAGTTTATAAAATATATTTGATGTGTTTTTGTAACAAGTGTTTATTTAAAAGTATTTGAGATTATGAACAACCTTTAGTGTAAGATAAGCTAATTATGGGTAACTAAAAACTCATAAAACGTTTCCATTTAAAATTTTTCAAGACATCTTAAGAAATGTTAAGCCTTTTTTTTTACTTTTCTTAACTTTATATATAGCTAGTTGTTCTGGAAGATGTTTTTTTTTTTTAATTATGGGTATATACATATACAATTATTTAAAGTTTTTCAAAAGTTTCGTTCAAAAGTGCTCGAAAAACAAAATTGGAGCTGAATATTTGATTATATATTTAACGACGTTTTTTACAGTTAATTTTTTTTGAGAAAGAAAAATCTCAAATAATCCTCAGATAAGCTTTAATTTATTAGACATGTCTTACAGAAATTTAAAATTTATAAATTTTTGAGTGTTGTGATGATATACAGTAATGATGTTGAAGTTTTTTGTACTGTAAGTTGAGCTTAAAAAATACGCTGCTTCTAGTTATGTTATTGATTCAAGAATTTCTGTATTTTTTTAATAGTTTAAATAATTACTTTCAAAATTTTTGTAAAATATGGACAGTAAAAGAGTGAAATAGAAAAATATTCTAAACTGCTCGAGTGCGCGGCTTAATTTTACTTTGATTAAATTTTAGTTTGGTTAAATTTTGCTAAAATATAGTATTTGGTAACGTATGTATATTTTTTGTCTTTCGCTCTTTTTGTTTAGTGTTTTGGTCTTGCGTGGTTTATCAATTTCGGTTTTTTCTAGGTTACAAAATCTACAACCAAATTAAGTATCAAATTTAGACTTTGCCTTGTTTAGTTTTTACCATTTAATTTTATAATCTGTGTTAGTTTTTCAAACTTAACTTACTGTACAAAAGTCTTCAACGTCATTACTACGTCACAATATTTATAAAATTTTTAAATTCAAAATTTTTGTATAACATGTCTAATAAACTAAAGCTTTTCTGAGGATTTTGTACGATGTTTCTATCTCAGATAAACAATTCAAAAAAAAAAACTGTCGTTCATTATATAATTGAATATACACACACATATATATATATATATATATAGAATCAAGTTATTTAACTTAATAAATTAAATTTTTCACACCTTGAGGGCTTTATTATTAAGAAAGTTTATTTAAAGATGCAAAACTCTAAGGACTCGAGTTTCGTGTATATATTTTAAACTTGTTTTAAAGCTGATGAGTGAATAGTCACGAAACTCGAGTCCTTTGAGTTTTGCATCTTTAAATAAACTTTCTTAATATATATATATTTATAATTTTAGAAAATTTTCGGTTAATAGTCCTCTACAAGTTAAGTTGGAGCTAAATATTTATTGATTCGTATAACAAACAACTGTTTTTTATACGAAATAGCTGTATAAAAATGTTGTCTATTATGTGATTAAACAGATAAATGCATATGTATATATATGCATATTTTTTAAGTAGATTATAAAACAACTAGATTTAGACAGTCGTCTCGTATATGAGATATAACGTCCCATATTCTCTTCAGTAAAGCTAAAGATTACTAACATGTATATACAAGTTGAATGATAAGATTGAATTAGCGTCTGTTAAACTCTAAACAACAATTTAACAAATTTTAGAAACAGAAAAATATAATCAAATGAATTGCCTTTGTATTGATACTGGACTACAGATCTTAATTCCAACCGTTGCAATTGCAAGTGCAAGCCTTATTGCTTTCACGGGTTACCAAGTGGGAAAAAATAATTTCCTAAACAAAATGCAGAAAAAATCAGTTAAGCAGCACAAAAGTAACAAAAATAAGAAGAGTTGTGAAGTTCAGCTTGCTAAAGTCGTGGAAGTTGTGGAAAACAAATATGAAAATGTTGATGATGTCAATGATGACGTAATTGGTGAAAAGAATGAGAGTGATGACGTCACTAATGTCGAAGGTGATGATGCAGCTGCAGATGACTCAACTAGTGATCAACAATACGATGACGTCGCAGAAAGTGACGGGAAGGTTGTTGACGTCACAGCTGAAGTTGGTGACGTCACACCTGAATTTAGTGACGTCACACCTGGACCTTCAGCGCCATCTAGAGACACAATTTATGAGGATTATTATTTGAACGAAAGTATTTACGAGGAATTGGAAACCATTAGGGAAAACACCAAAGCTGAGAAATAATTGTGAGAAACTCAATTGTACATAAAGTAAACAATTATGTCAAATTTGTTATAAATGTTGACAATGTTTACTTGTTCTACCTTCTTTCATTACTTAACTGAACAATTTTATTACAATACTGGTGTTTAACAACAATAAGAAAAAAATAGAACTATGTATATAAGTATATTTGACTGCTATTGTTTTACAAAACTCTTATATTACATTAAAGTATTAGTTCATTCTACCTTGTTTTCTAACATTTTAACATTTTTTTTTCATACAAGAATAACATTGTATATAGTTTATAGTGTTTTTGAAAATCTTATGTATTATTTACAACTTTGATTAAAAAATGTAAATAGTAAACCTAGATATAATATTTAATTAAGGTATTAAGAAAGATAATTTAACACTTTTTAGTCAACGTTACAAAAAGCTGTTAAAAACTGAACAAAACTTAACAAATTAACATTGAAATTTTTTTGAAAGTAAACAAAACTTAACTTAAGTGTTAAATTTTAACAAGATCATTTAAAACAACATCAAAATAATTTATACAGTTTTGTTCAAAAAATGAATGTTTATTATTGTAAGTTTTCGAAATTAGGATAAGTCAGATGAATCTAATAATCTTTTAAACAAATTACTACTTTAAAACTTGATTTCAACGTTTTTTTTTAACTACTGGTTATAGTGAACGCAAAATAACAATGTTTTGTAACAAAAAATAATTAAAGACAATGATAACTGTATAAGTGTTTTACTTTGCTTATTACAGTAGATGTTTTCAAGTTATGTCATTTTTTTATACTATATTTGGATTTAAAAACTAATTTAATATAAACCGTATTTAAAAGTAGCTTAAGTTTTAACAAATGCTGAATAGTATACTTTAAGGTCTTTATCTTTTAAGTTGATGTATTCACACTTTGATAGAAATATAAAAGGTTTTCAATGACAAAATCACAGTTATAAATATATTTTTCTCAATACTAATGCTAGTAGAAAATATTATGAATAATGTAATAAGTTGAGTGAAGGATTTAGTTTTCTAAATTCTAAAAACAAATTAATACGCAAAGTAAGAAATCTTTAAAATACACAATAACAATTATTTTTTTACAAAAAACGTTTTATCTCGTTATACAAACAATATACAGATTTATTTCTTTTTATTTATTTATAGTTTAAAGAGAACTTTACAAAATCGCACTATATTTTTATAAATATACTCTAAAATAGAATACAGTTTTTAATATTGTTAATGATTGAATAATGTTTAGTTTTATTGGATCGAAAATAGTATTTTTCTTATTTCAATGAAGTTTTGTTTATTTATAACTAAATATATTTTAAATTAACATTCATTTTAGCTTTTCAAATCTTGATAATGTATAGTATTGGTTAGGAAGACTAAGTTTTGAGTTTAAATTAACTCATCTTTGTACAGTACACTACCGCTTAAGTACACAAATTGAACCCGACCAAAAAGTGCGTACTTAGCACGGGTAGTGCGTACTTTTTGACGATATAGTATAATATGAAGTTTAGTTGTTTGTTTTCTTTCTTACAACTAGCCACCAAATAATTAAGCCAAATAAACAAGTCATTTATTTCAAATAACATTTAAAACATAATTCTAATTTGATTTTTTTTTTTATAGATTTTAAAATGATTTATTTTTTCTATAAAAAGCTTCTACATAATTAATACATACACTTAATACAGAAAGTCAATGTCAGTCAATGATTTAATAAAAAATATTAAGCTACATTTTGTTTTGTTAGAGGGAAAGTACCAAACTACTTTGTGTTTACCAAACATTTTTAAAACATCAATGTATGTACATTTAAGTTAAATTATAACTTAAATATTTTGTATTTGTAAGTTTTTTTTAACTTTGTCATCTATATTTATTTATTTTATAGCATTACAGCTCAAATATCATTATTCTTTTCACTTTTCTGCATCCACAACATAAGTATTTAGTTTGTTAACATTTAATAACAGGACTGTCACAATCTCAGGCCACTTGGCCTACTCAGGATTACTCACCCTAGTTTAAAAGTTGTGAAAGTATCAGGCTAACTCAGCAGGTTGGCCATTCTACCTGGAAACATAAAATAATCTGGAAAAACTTGATGATTAAAAATTTAGGCAAAAAAACTGGAACTTCTTCAAGTTCTAGTATAATATCCTTTACTATGTCTTTCTGGTTAAGTGCGTACTTAAGGCGTGATGCGTACCAAAAAAAGTGCGTACTTAAGCGGTAGTATACTGTATATATTTAAGTATTTTAGTTAGTTGAAACGAATTAAATTTATATGAGACTTTTCTTAAATTCAACATATATAACACAAACAAAAGCAATAAAAATGAATATCCTAAGTAAATAAAGAAAAGTATTTTTTCTTAATTTGAGCACCACAAACAGTTTAGTGTATGTTTGCTCAAAAGACTAAACCACAAACATTCATTCACTCTTGTACTGAATACATGCCGTATTTTTTATCTGTGAGGTGTAGTATAGTATTGAAAAATCTTTAAAACAAAATCGAGTTGTGTTATTAACGAACAACTTGTATTGGTTGTTTCCAGAAATTCATCTAGAACTATAAGTTTGTTTTGAGTGCAGATTGACAATTCAGAGTGTTTATATCATGCTATATTATTGTTTTTCATATAAATATTATATTGAAAGACTGTCCAATACTTCACGATATTGATATTATGTCGACCAATAACAAACGTTTTGTTACTCACACTCAATGCTAAGTACTTTCTTCTTACTTTTAGCATATCAGGTCAGTCCATTTGTTTACATGATAATCGTATGACTCTACTCTGGTTTATATCCTTGTATCCTTAATTAATAAGTATCACCACCAAAAACAACAATTCTGCCTTTGAAAATTGTACAAACTCCAATTATTCTAAGTTCTTTAGTGTCTGATGTATATATCTAATTGATTTTTTGTAAATTCGTAAGTCTCATAGACGTTATTTTATTTTCAATTCTTTACACCAAGTACATACAAACTTTCCATCATAAAAGAACAAACAGCAAAAGATAAACGATCTTCAAAAAACGGTTTCAAAACTTCTTACTTCTTATCTTTATCACAAAACTTTACAAAGTATCTTTTAGTTTCACTCGCTGATTATTATTATATTTTTCTATTTTAAGCTATAATAATACCTACTAATAACCTACTTATAGCAAAAATATCTGAACCAATTACTGTTGAAGACATAAACTCCTGCTGTTATTGAACTGGATAAGTTTTTGCTCCTTCATTTATTACGTCATATTTAATTACATCACGTTTTGTTGCAGCAAAATCTACTTTCGGTTTGAAAAATTATTATAATAAATTCATCCTGATTGCAAGACCTATTTTGAAATAGAACTGACAACAGGTCATAATGAAGCTTTTTTTTTTACTATCTAATTTGTTTTCTAAATTCATTTCCACATACAATCTATTAAAAAACATATATGATAATGATAAATCTAAACGCACAATGATCTTTTAAATGCAATATTTTTTTGAGAACAAAATATATAACATGAAAATCACAAAAATATCTAAATATTTGGAAATAAATTAAATGAAACGTTTAATTTCATTAAAGTTTTATCAACAAAAAAAGTGTACAACTACAAATTTAAATTCCTTCCAGAAAAACAAATTTTGTTTTGAAGTCAACTTTACAGTAACTTATAAAAATTTCTGTATTAATAAAGAAAACTTATATACGTTTAAGTCAGTTTTTGAAGTAAAATTTTAGATAAAACATTTAGTAGTTAAAAATAGTTAAAAATGTATTTGCAATGTTTAAAACTTTAGCTAATTTTCTTTTTAAAAGTAGTTACTTCTTCAATTAGCTAAATAGCTTTTGTTTTATATAAGTATTATAGGCAGTAAAAAAGGTTAAAAATTGTAGAGTTCTATTTAATAGTAGCTGTACTAACAACTAATCGAAAAAGGTATTTAAAACAAATAAAATTAGCATAACATATAACTTTAAATTTCTAAAAGTATTTACATAAAAATTTACTAAACTCTCATTAGTTCTAGTATTAATTTCTTTAGGACAAAGAGTCTTAAGAAATGTAAATATCTACTTGTTAATAAAAAAACTGTATTTTATGCATTAAGTACATTTGAAATAGTATATCACAATTAAAACAACTATAACTATAGAAACATTGTGACGCTTTTTCTAGTTTAATTTAATGTGTTCTAAACATAGTATTTATTAACCAGAGTACGTATTATAACAGAAAATATTTAAACAAACCACATGTATTTACTCACTTTTTTAGTTGATAGCATTAATGTTTAAAAGTTTTACAAACACTAAGTTCTAAAGGTCTATTTATCCGTGTAAAATGGTAGCTTACTGATACTAACTAAATGTAATGACAGCGTATACTGTATTTAAAAATAAACACTAATGTTTAGGTACAAAACTTTAGATTAAAAATTGTAAAACTTTCAACAATTAGTTTATTTTCTACAGAACCAATAACATTCCACTAAAGTTTAAAAAAGTTTACTTTTATACAACACTTTTAAGGAAAAGTCAGTTTTTGTGTAAAACTTATATATAATATTTTTTTTTTCAAATTGATCAAAACAATTTCTCAATTTATATACATATAGAGAGACAAATTAACGAGTTTTTGTTTACCAGATTATTAAAACAAAACAATGATTCATAACATACATGTATAGAAGCGTTTATAAATGTTTATTAAAAGTTTTAATTTTTTAATTTGCATGGTAATGATAGATTAAAGTTTTT
>NW_028139716.1:0-48794 GCF_965202585.1 Thalia democratica
TAAAAGAAAATGTCAAAAAATTGCATTAATTAAATTTTTGACTTGTTAATAAAAAAAAATAACTAAATTCACATAAACAAAGTTATAAAAGTAGGACATCTAAAAATGTAAAAGGTAAATGTAACTACATTTTTTACAATTAAAAGCATTAGTCGTAAATGTATTGAAGTATTAAAAAGTACTTATTGTTTTATGCCATAGATTTTAGGTTAACAAAATAAAACAAATAATTTTTATGTAAGGTAAACCTTATTTCTTAAATGCACTAGAAACTTCTAGACTCATTTTAAACTTGATATAGAAAAATTATAACACAGGTTTTGAAAAACTGAAACACTTATAAAAAACTTAAATATGTTAAACATCGAGGTTAAAATTGAGTTAAAATTTAATTATATAAGTTTGAAAATACTAACTATGCCTGATTAAAAATATTTTTTTTACTAAAAACTTATCTGAGGAATTTTACTAAACAGTTTTAAAATATTTAAATACTTTACTCATTAAAGATCGAAGCAGCTAGTGACGTCGTTAAGTAATTCTACAAATATTTGATTTTCACAAACTTATAGATAATATTGCGATATTAAATAGTAATAGTCTATTTCAATGAAAAATTTTTTGCTGTTAATACAGCCTAAACAACGATTTTCTTTACAGAGTAAGAATAATAATATATTTTCTAATTTTGTTTTTTTCGAATTGTATTATTTCCTTTCGTTCAACAAGTTTCTTAAGTTTTTCAAAAGTATTTAACCGCCAATTGCATTACTAAAAATAAAAATATGATTCTTCAAAAATCATGACAAAGTTACAACTATAGAATTTGTCAAAAGCAATTTTTTTTAATTTACTATTAACAAATACTTTCAAGTATTTCTTAAATTATATTATGTAAATATCTGCACCAGTTAGTAAAACTTAACAGAAACATAAGTTAACGTAAAAGCACGAGGTTTAGCATTATCTATGAAATTATTTCTAGTGGGGCCCACTAATTTGATTAAGTGGTTAATGCTTGTAAAAGTAGTGTAGTAGCTTGCTGCTACAGTATGTATAGGCTTATGAGTTTGGCGCGTTAACATATTTCGCTAATTGTTTTAAAAGCTTTTTTTGTATATTTGAGAAAAGTAGATGATTAATTTTGAAAAACCTTTGCAATATCTAAATCCCTAACATTAATTATAAAATTTATTAATCTAAAACTTATTATTAGATTTTACTTTTTTTTTTGTTATGTAAGTACTATAGTTGTGTTTAAATATTACATATAATATCACAGCTGAAAGTAAATACCCTAACAAAATACTAATATAACTCAAATAATTTACTTTTTTTTATATAAGTGATCTGGGTAAATAGTTTTACTTTTTTTTTAATAACCATGTAAAGTTAAAAATTGGAAAAATATATTTTTAGAAATAAAACAAATTACGTTACAAAAAATAGTTGTGTTGATTGTTTTAAAACTCACTACTTAATGCTTTTAAAATACGTAAGCCTTGCTTTCATAAAACAAAATGAAATTTATTAAACAATTATAATTTAACTTTTTAGGTCATTAAAATACTATTAGCATTGATCTTTGTCAATTTTAGTTTATTTGTTAACAAACAGGTGACTAGTAGTTTTTAAAAATTAACTAGCCAAAATGATTTTAATTTTTTAAAAATCAGAAAAAAAATATTGTTTACAAACTTAAAAAAAACTTATCTAAAGTGCAACAACTAGTTTAAACCAACAGAATCATTGAAATTTGAATTTAAAAAATACAGTTCTTAGATCTTGAAAACATTTATTTTCTACATAAAAAACATTACGATTTTAGTTATAGTTTACATTTTGAGCAAAGTATTCATAGAAAGGCGGCTATTTTTTACTTTAGATTTGAATGAATGTTTTAAATTCTGTATAATTATAGTGCCAGCAGCGAATTTTTAACGATCATATTTTATCTTGCAAACAGGCTGTTTTGTGTTTCCATTAGTACAATAATTTTTAATAGAATAAAATAACCATGGCATACAATACAATTAAATTAAGTTTTTTTATAATAAATCATACTTTACAAGCCGTATGTAAAGATTAAAATTTGGAAATGTTTGGGTCAATTAATACTTAACTTAATTTTCATATATTTACTGTTTTTAAAACCAAGTATTTGTGTGTTTAAAATTGATGTCACGTACTGATTTGTTTTTGATTTTGTTTTCTTAAAGGCCTTATGTTGTATAGTCTTTGATATTTTATCTAAAACTGAAAATAATAAAAGGTATGCAATTTTAAACATAATTTAGAGCTTATCTCCAAAAACTTAATTAACAATTCTTTCAACGGATTATAGTAACTATTTATTAAATAGTAGTTTTTTTAAAAGGTTCAATAATTTTAGTTTATATAAGCTTAAAACAACAAAAGTTTTGTACAACTTTACCAACATATTTTTTTTTGTTTCAACTACTTTTTACTACAAATTTACAACATCTTGTAATTGTATCTTATTTTAACTAAAATATAAGTAAATATACAAACTTTTTAATAACTATAAGTCAAATGCAATTAAATTGTTTTTTAACAATCATTTTATTATAGTTTAAGTTTTTGACTTAAACAAACTTTAAAAAGTTTTTTAAATATAACTCTTGCTCTTAACTATCACCAACTATATTTGCAGCTGTTTAAAATAGCTAAAAATTATACGTTTTTTAGCAGAGTTTTATGTTGTGAGAAATTTTTTTTTAATATAATTGAAATCATACTAAACTTAAAATTTATTCTACTCCAAGATTACACAAAAAAATTTAAAGTATTATACTTACTTTGATTTCAAACTAATTATGGTCCACAGAGGTTAAATTGTCAAATCAAGATTAATTATATAGTTATAAAAATATAAACATAGCTAAATATTTATAAAAATCTTTATATGGAGTGGTATTTTTCAGCTACTTAAAATCTCTTACGTTAATTTAAACTCTGTTTTTATGTGTTAGCAACAAAATCTAATTATATTTCAGAACTAATTTCAATATAAAAAAATCACTCTATTAGAACTATTTAATGATTTTTTTAAGTCAAAGTATTAAAAAATATACACTTTCCTTTTCAATATAACGGTAATAGAAATCTTACATAATTTTTTAAAGCATTTGTTTAATACGTTAGATTAATAATAAAGCATTGACAAGTATAAGGTGTAATTAAAACATACTAATTTCTTGACCAAACAATATTGCTGCAACCTTTTTATAATTTGTGTAGTAATATTTATATAAAAATTTGTGAGAGTTTAAAGTTGACATCACAAAGTTATTTAAATTATTGAGATGTAGAATATGTTTAGTTAGATATTATAAACTTTAACTAAGACTACAAACTAATAGTTTTCAAAATATATAATTCTAATGTCGTATTAAGTTTTCTATATATAACTGACAATTAAAAATGTATAATTTTTATATACTTTTATATACTTTACAATACTTTTATATGTTAGTTAATTTTTAGTTAATGTTTAAAAAAATAATTTAGTTAAGCTAAAAAAATTGATGATGAACACAACTAACATAAACTAACAGAACAAAGATAAAATATTTTATTCAGCTGCAAACTATAGAAAAAAAAAAATTATACTATTAATGGTTTTAAACTAATACTTGCATTGTATTACAAAACACAACAATTTAATTAAACATCAGAATAGAAAACTTGAAAGAACATAGAGAAAAAAATTAGGTCGTAATGCTTTACAATTATTAAAATATAATGTTTGCGTGATTTAACCAAATATAATAGTTTGAATAAACATCAGTATAGAAATGTTGAAAACAATAGAATAAAGAAAATTTATAGCTATATATACTATATATACTTTTATATTGATTTTTAGCTATTTGAAAAAATCGTTGAAAAAAAGTAATTTTTCTAAAAATTATAATATTTTAAGAAAAAAAACTAAATAATAACAACATAAACACTATACTTTTAGAAACTAATTATATTTTATATAAGGATGTTTGTAGCGGTTTTAAATTAAAAGTTGATCAAACAAAAATTGAAAGTTAATTCAAAAATTAACAATAAAAATAAACTAGATTTTACAACATTTGTAGAAAATGTGTTAAATCTATTTTATAATATTAATACAGGAAGCAAAAGTATTTCTGACTAAAACTACTAGGTTTATACTTTATAGACTAGCAAAAAGAGTTTTGAATTTAGTAGTAAAATAAAAAACATTTAAAAATTACAATAATATTAAATACACACTTTTTTTAACAATCTAATGATGTAAGTTTTTTTACTTGATAAAATTAAGTATAATCTATATAAGCACAAAATATTCTGGTAGTGAAAAGACATTTGAATTTTTTAGCTGTTTAATGACAGCGATATAATTATAAATTTCAGTAAAATCATTATCTTCAAAAATATAGTTTAGTTATTATAACTAATTTGGATTACAATAAAACTTTATACATCTTTTTCACAAGTGAAAGAAACGTAACAACAAGTTTTGATATACAATACAACTTTTTGAGGCAAAGCAAAAAAGTAATTATAGGAAGTCAATGAAATATTTTGGTTCATCAAATCGTTAAACTTGTTTAAAATCTGATTGCATGTCGAATGTGAAACACTTAAGTAGAGCTGCATGTAGACTGAAAAATAGATGAAGTAAGAAATCAAATTATTATTGTTGATTCCTAAGGTCGTTAAATTTTGTGAAAAAAATAGGTGGAATCACACAAAATAAATAAATTAATGGTCATCTGATTAAAGCTAAAAACTTTTGCTGGTTTAGTATGCATAAGAGTTTTCTAAAAATCTTTAAAAAAAAGTAATAAGTATGTTTTAAGTTTTTATACCAACTTTTCTAAATAAATTAAACAGAGATAAAAGTTTACTTAGGCATAGAATTAAACATTTAGCTTAGATAAATAATTTTTTATAAGTTAAACATAAAACAAATGTTTTATTAGATAATTAAAACTATTAAACATGTTATAATTTTTTTTGATTACTGCGTTAAGTAGAACGATTACAGTGTTAATAAAACAGACATACTTAAAATAAGTTTATAAAAATGTAGCAAAATGTAACGTAACTTAAGTTTTTACGTATTATCTTTATTAATTATAATGATTAAAAATAAAATATAAAAACTATCAACATCAGTCTTCAACCGTAGAAATTTTAAGCTGCTTAAAGCAGCTTATATTATTAACAATGTTTTAAATAATTTTGAGTCTATATGTGTCTTCTTTAAAGTAGATACAAGGATCCATTAAATAAAAAAATATTTTTTAACACTGTTACTAAAATAAACTTTACTAAATAACGCATATGTTTAAAAAACAGTTAAGCGTTTTATAAAGTAATGATTAGTACACAAAATAAACGTAAATAAACAAAAATAATAAAAAAAGTAAAAAATTTAAGAGTAACAAAAAATATATAAGATTGTTGTTATAGCTCTGAAATTATAAAAGATATAAAATCGAATAAAACTGGTTAAGTGTTTTTGTTACTATATTTTAATTTTACTTTATTTTAATTATAAAGTATCAACCCCTATGTTTCATTGTTTTTCTACTTTAGTTAATTTTAAACTTATATAATTTGTACTGTTAACTAAAAATATTAAATTATTATTAAATTTTGAAGAACATCAAACACTTAAGCTTAAACAACTTCGTAATATTAAAACTTGACAAGTTAATTACATTAGTAAAGTAGTATAAATGAAGTAAACTTTAAATACAACTACCAACTAAAAACAAATGAAATAGATTAATACATTTTATTTGATTAGTTTATTTATATCGTTTAAATTTTACTATCACAACATTTTTTTTTTGAAACGTTTTGCAGATAGACTGTTTAGTTTTTCTTTTCAGTTCAGCTAACAAAGTTTAAGATAGAAAGTACTTCGTAAAATTTACAATAGTATTCAAATAGAGTTCTAGTAGTAAAAACATAGAAGCTTTAAAGAAAGTTGAAAAGAAAACTAAAATATATTTCTTAAAGGTTTTTTATAAGTTATGTTATAATAGTTATTGAAGAACAAGCCGTCTGCTAGTCTAGAGTATAATTGCTAAGACTAAGTTTTAACTTGTGTCTAAAAACTTATAACTGCTATCAAAATCAATATAATATTAATATAATACCTGTACTTAAACATTTATATTTGATGTTTTGTTAAAAACTAAGAAAAAATTCATAATTTTCAATTACGTAAATTTTGTAGGTCAAGCAGATTTTCGCGTCACTTTGAAATTAAAAAAAAGTACGAACAAAAAAAATCATACAATTTATGAAAATCAATATTATTTTTGTACAAGCCTAAACAATTTTTAGCTGTACATACAGAAATATTTTTCAAATTTTTCTTAGAAAGAAGGCATATTTGATTCGATTTTAATGCGAGCAGAATAAAAGTTGCTAAGCTAGTTAGTTTCATTTGAAAACATTTTATTTTATTTTGTATGTTTAGAACAAGAAATTTTAGTATACTTAAAATTAAAAATGTGATGAAAAAACAGTTTCATGTTTTACTTGATAAAAAACGTATAAAACGTAAGATATGTCATGATTTTGGATTGAAAAGTATAAAAGAATAACAAGTGATGTTAACTAGACTTTAACACTGCTTTTAAAAAACAGTTGTTTTACTTTTAATCAAGGCAAATTTTGATGTCAATCTACAATTTTTTCAAACAAAACTTATTTAAAAAAGTATTTTAAGTATATATCGTTTCTTGGTAATTTATGTATTTCTTGATCAAATATTTGTAGCTGTGTTAAGCAGCCAAAGTCAAGGTCTAGGTTCTGTAGAATTTCGTCGATATTTTATTGATTAATGTAGTTTTCTAACATAAATTTTCTATCAAACTGAGTAAAATAAAATATAAATTACGTATAAATATTTCAAATTTAAGTATGTAAGTCTATAGTAAGTAATAACAAGTATTAACTGTTTTTAACAGCTAAAACGAAATATAGTGCCTAGTATATTTTCAATGTAATTATCAAGAGCATAATATAGTTATTTTTACAATTTTACTAAATACTTAAACAAAGTCAGGACAAGCTATATTCAAAAACTGAAAAGGTGTTGAAGCTTTATTCTTTACTTTTAAATATAGTTGCGTTTAAATATTTCGCTTGCAGGTAATTAAATGATTTTTATATATTAGAGCTAATAAGTTGTTTAATTTAAATCATTTCTAAACTTTTCTATTTAAATTTTGTGGATAATAATTTAGTTTAACAACATTGTGATTTAAATTTTAAGTAAGTCGTTAATACCTTAAAGTCTGTTAGACATTTTATTTATTTTGATGTTTGTTGGATATTTAGAAGTAGTTCATTAATTTATTTTGATTTGTTCAATAAATGAATTTTTTAAATTCAAAAAAGGAGTAATTACTAAATTTAGTTTGCTTGTTTATTCAGAATCAGTTATTTTACTAATATTTTACTTAAAGAAATTTATTTTGAAAACAACCTAAATATTTTTTTTTAATGTTTTCCTATTTTTTTTAAATAAAAAAAAAGTTTCTAAGAATCGTTATGTTTTTCTTATGTCTTTAAGCGTATTGAATCTTAAGCAAAGTATTATTTTTTAGTACAAACACCTCTAATAACTATGTTTCTTGAATTTGATTTTATAAAACGAAAGATGTTTTATAAGCTACAACTAAAAAACCTTGTTTAAACTTGATAATAGCTAACTACTCAACAAAACCTTTATATGTACAAACTGTAATTACAGCTAAAAGTTTTATCAGTTGTCAAAAGGTTATTTTAATATTAAATTGCTTTTATATCTTTGTGGAAAGTAAACGTTTGTTAGCATATAAAAAAAAACGTCACGAACTGCTTCAACAATAAAAGTACATTAAAAATAATTAAATTAAAAAGAATTCATTACACAATTTATTTTTCAGTGCATAATCAATACAAACTTGTTTTTATTAAAAATAAAGTAGTATTTTTGTGTATTCATTACATTTTTTTTGGCCGGTAAAAGCTTTTCGTTCTTGTTTTATTTTACTTACCGCTTGTTATTGAAAAATTTAACTAGATACTTAAAAAATCAAAAAACAAATTCATTTTTAGTTTAACAAAAATAAGTTTAATAGTCCAAATATCTAATTCATTTTACTGTAAAGTATGTATATTTCTTTAACTTAAAAATTTTTAAAGTGTTTTAACTGACAAGTTCATAAGTTTTTAAAAAACCACGACGTAGTTCAGTTTGGCTTATGTTTAATAAATTTAGTCTAGCTTAAATAAACAAAGTTTTTATCTAAACAAAATGTCTTTATTTAGAACACTAAAACTTTGATTATGTAGTAAAGATGTGAGGTGTTTTTTTTAACCAAAAAAGACTTAAGTTATAAAAGAATTTTAAAAATAAATTGATATAAATAAATTTGTATTTTTAAGTCAATCAACTAAAAATTAAATGTAATTATGGGAGAAAAACAATACTAAAATTATATAATTTTGCTTTTTGGTTTTGTCAAGTTCAATAAAATACATTTTTTAGAATCGAGCAAGGTGAGACGTCACATTGAATTACCAACAAGTCTTAAATTTTTACAAAACGTTATATAATGAAATCGGAAGAATAATTAACAAGCGTTCTCTTGAAACATTTTTTCAGCTTTAGCTTAAGCTAAAATTTAATATTAAAATCTAAATCAGTATTTAGAGCAATAAGCAAAAAAAAAAAATGCTCTGTAAGCTAGCTAGCTTACATTTAAAGAATAAAATTTTAATATCTATTTGTACTAACCATCATAATGTGGATACTTGTTATGGAATGTAAGACACAAAAAAAGTAAAATTAACTAAAATATTTAGTTTTATTAAAAGTAACGTAAAACAAGTTAAATTATTTAAATCAAAGTAGGTGGTAAAAACTAACAATTATTAAAACACAAACTAAATAATTTCAAGATAAGCTTATCAAATTTAATCTTGTTTCTAAAATTGTAGGTGAACTAATAACCTATTAATTTTTAAAAACACGGTAACTTATTTACTGAATTTGTAGGTTAAAATTTTGTAGATCATTTATGATATATGACTTGATAAAAGTGTTGACAAATGTAATAAAAATAAATTTGTTAAAATTTAGATATATTTTATAACTGTAAAATGATTAAACACTTTTAAGTTTTGTAGCTTCACAACTATCTTTTGCTATGAACAGCTGCAAATTACAGTGCTATTGTTAAAAATAAAGTTTGTAATGTCAAAGGTAATTAAAAGCTATTTTTAATCCAAACGTTTGTTAGCTTTTAACTTTTGTGTCATTGTTAATTACTTTTTCATTAGCATACTATTCTATTAAGTAAAAAAATGAACTAATATATTTTTCTAAGATTTATGTTAAAACATTTTTGCTTTAAATATAATATCAGATAAAAGTACTTTTAGTGCAACAAAATTTTTAGATGCTTTAACTAAGCACGAAATTTTAAAAATGTTATATACTAATTTTTAATTAGAAGATATGCTTAATTACAAAACTTAGTGGTTACTTAAAGCACTTGAAAAAAGCAAGTGATCATTGTTTCGAAGTATTTAAATATTGTTTATTTTAAAGTGTAAACTTTTGTATACAAACTATAGGTAAAACCAAGTATTGTAATTTTTTCGAATATAATAAAATAAATGCAATTGCTTTTTATTAAAGAATAATAAGTTTAATCTTTTATATAGTAAAAAATAAGCTGCACGTTCAGCTACAAATTCAGATTGAAGGATTGCATACTTTATAAAAATCTTTATTAGTTATATACTACTTTTTGAAATGATAAAAGTTAATATTTCTTAGTTATATCATATAAATAAAAAAAACCCTAAAAAATTAACGTTTTGAATAAAGTAAACTATATATACTATTATATATACTTTTATTATATTAATTTTGTAAAAAAATAATGCATAAATATAAACTTACAAAATACTTAACATACCGTTTTAAAGATATTTGATTAAAACTAATTTTCAAATCAAGCTTTCTTCTATATTGTTAATTAAACCGTTCGCAGTAACATTTTATCTCTTTTAAACTTACATAATTGTTCTACGTTTTTATTAATATAAGCTTATAAATAATATATTATATGACAAAATAAAATATTTTAAACTAGAAGAGTGTTCTAAATGCGCTATAGTTTTAATTCTTTAAGAATCAGTACTTATGGATTTTAAGTATTTTGAACTTGAAAACAATTTAAATTTTTGCTTTTTTAATGAATAATTTCTAACCATTTAATACACTGTGTAAAGATAGATTAACTATAACTAGTTTGTGTTATACCTATTTGTAATATATTTGTTTATAAGTTTATCTAGTAATAATGTATTAGATATTAAGTTAAATACAATTTAACTAAATAAACTATTTATTAATTAAAAAAATACTATTTAAAATTTAAATAAATGTATTTATTAAAACGTAGAGAATAGCGAGAGATTATACAAACAAGAATTTTTAGTTTGATAAGATATCTAAGCAATAAAGTGAGTTAAACTACAAAAAGTATGTTTTTACACTACATACATAAGTTTTTATAATTTAATATATAATGAAATGCTATTCAAAATTAAACAATGGCTGAGTTGCATTTAGCTTATAGTTATTAAAAAATCTATATATCTACTTATATTTCAGCTAAAATAAGGTCGATTATAAATTTTAATTATAAAACGATTCAATTTTTGACTAAAACAACTATCACATTAACCTGAAAATTAGTTTTATTAAAGTAAAAATATTTTTATAAACGGGTCCAAAGCTTTTATTATACAACTTTTATAATTTAAAATTTTAAAAACCTTTATAAAAAAACTAAATAAGTAATTTGTAATCTTGATAGAATCAACTTAAATTAAATTGAATATAGTAAGTTTAAAGTATTATTTGAAAACCGCTATTATTTTATGCAGTTTTAGATAAAGTATCAAAATATACACAGCTTAAAACTTTTAAGAAAACATAATTGAACACGTAACTAAGATGTGAAATTTTAACTACTTACAACATTCAAAAAACAATATATAAACATCTAAATATTTTACTATTAGTTGCACAAGTATTGCTTTGGCTTTTAGCTTTGCAAACGACTTGTAAAGTATAAATAATTACCAAAAGTACTAGTGTGCCAACACGCATAGTTAAATAAAACTAATACCATGAAAATTAAATTCAAATATTTATTACGGTACTGCGTTTTTTTAGTGTATCAAGTCAATTACATTCGCAGTATTTTTTATACAATATTTGAAAAACACAACAGCCTGCTTACTAGACAAAAACATTCAGAAAAACAACAAGAAATATTTTCAAGTAATAAAACTAAGTAATTTGTTAAGTTTTAATATTCTGGCAACCGTGATTGTCTTGAATTTTTTGTAAAAAATTACTTATAACTTTCGACAACTAAAAAATTATAAGTCTAATCAAATGATTAAAAAGTTTATATTTTTTTATTTTATTACAGTATTTACTACAATGTATAATATAGACGTAATTAAAATATTAATATTTTACATGTGATATACCATTACTACTGTAAATGTATTGTTTATTGAACGATATATATATACAGTAGTATTACCACTATATACGTCTTTACTAGAAAATTATTTTTTATAAATCCAAGTTGCAAGTTTAGCTTATGATAACTTATAATAGATTACATTATAAACTTTACATGTCTATGAAACCAGCTATCTGTTTTAGTTAAAGTTGTAATAATGCAATAAAAAGTCTTGCTACTAAGAATCAATCATTGATGTTTTTTTGTCAGTATTTAGTTTTAAAGAATCTGGAATTCAGTTAAATCTGGAGTTTTACACGAAAACTCTACCTATAAGATTAATAACAAAATAGTAAAGCAAAAAAGTGTTTTGGTTATGTACTTCAAGCCTTTGTTGTAAAGTGTTTTCTTGCGACAAATAAATATGGCTGAAAATAATTGTTTTGGCTTAAACTATAAGGCAGAAGATTAATAATGTATGTTATTTGAGAAAATTTAACACAACATTTTACAAAAATAAGTCATCTAAATAATAAAACTTTAGGAGTAATCAGTAGTCGCAATTGGGTTTTAATAATTTTAAGGGATGGTAAAAAAAATGTTTTTCGAAAGTTGTGTTGTAGTTAGTAACTTTATATTCATATCTTTAATTACTGGAACTGATAAATTCAACTAGTTTTTTTTTTGAATAGTTAATGTTGTGATATTTTAATTATAAGTTATTAAGTATATTGTTAAAAGTTTATAATTTTTGTGTAGAACTTGCTGTTTTATTCTTAACAACTAGAAAAAGTCGCAAACTTTTAGTTTATTTTAAAAATTTATTTACTTTACTGAAATAAACTAGATTAGTTTTAAATAAAACTAGTAGTATAAACTTTAAATCCAAAACTTAATTTCTATTGGTTTTGAATATTCTTATTACTTTTATAGCTTTTTAAAACAAATCAGACTAGTTAGTAGATTTAAGATTGTGTTGTCTTCAGATTCTGACAAATGATAACTCAAATAATAGCTATAAAAAACAAGAAAAACTACATATTTTGCACAGATCTGTCGTGGAAGTTTTTAGCTGTACATAGCAGCTTATAATAAAATTTAGTTACAAACAAACTTATTAAGATATTACTTAATAATTATTTTTTGATATCTATAAACATTCCTGCAACATATTTCGTTTAAAAAATTTGTTGGTGAAATTTACAAACAAGTTTAAAAACAACTTAAAATATACATTTTTAAGCTTAACATTTCTAGTTAAATTAAAATAAATAATAGTATCCAATTAAAGTTAATACGTTAAACGTTTTAAGGGAGGTGGTTTCTGTATTCTTAATATCGGTATTTATATAAAAAAAAATATATATTCAATTACAAGTTTAAACGTAGGAAAAGAAACATTTTTAAGTAAGGACTTGTATTTTTAAAAGTGATCTACTGGATCTGGTGGGATATTATTTTTTAACAACACTATCCGGATCCGGTCAAACATGATTTTTGATAAAACTAGACCTATAGTTTTTCATAACATTATTCACAAAAAGATTATAATTCATAAATAGATTAAATAGATATTTAAAACGTGAATTTTAATAATACAATTATCTCTTAACTTTCGAAAATGTTTTTTTGAATAAAATCACTATAATAATTTTTCTTTAAATAAACGCCGAAAAGACAATAGATTGTAATTTGCTTTTTTTAGGTTGAAGTCCGGCAACATTTGAATAATTGATCTCAAGTATATAATAAAAGATACACATTATGATATTTTTTTTTTTATTAACATTTACAATTTTTTTTTTGAAAAACAATTCTATTTAAGTTGCTTTTTTAATATACGGAAGATATCTTGTTAAGTGTTTTTATATAAAAAACATTAAAAGGTCATTTAATTGATTTCTATCAATTTGTATTTGTGAAAAATACACAAGTAAGGATGAACAAATTGCAAGTATAAACAAATGGACAAAATCAAATTTTGAAAATTATAGTTGATGAATATCGAATTCATACAAATATTCCATATTGTAAACATAAAATACAATTTTATTTTCTCATTATTGGCAATCAAACCCTTAGCTGTATCTATTAAATCATGTTGGGTTTATTAATTTATAACAATTTCGCTTCCTGTATTTAATTAGAAACCTTAAAATATTTTATAATTTAACTGACTAAGCTTATTAAGAGTTTTTAGTTAGAAATTTATAAAGTAAAATACGATTAAATATTATTTAAAATAACGTAAAACTTTAAATTACATAAAGTAAAGGTTAAAAAATAAAACTTCAGGAAAATATCCAAAAAACCTAGAAACTACTTCAATAGTCATATGCTTTATTGAATGAAACTTACACAAAAAATGTGCTTACTGCATGGATAAATTTAAAAATTTAACTAAATTGGACTAACAACTTACTACAATAGTTTTGTTATTAGCAACACATTTGTTGTAGTTTAAAACCTCATTAATCTTTATAATGAAAATTTGTTTTATCAATGAGTTTGTCAACAAATAATGTAGTTACAGGCATCTACAACTAAAACATTAAATAGTAGTTTATTTATTTTAATATTTTAATTAGTTAAATCATCTTCAAAGTGAAAACTCAACTAAATATTCAGATTAAAAAAATATTTATTAATATTAATTTTAACAACAACTTAAAGAAATACTTATCTCTCTTGCATCAAACTTCAAGCTGTCAAGTAGTTTGTAGTTCGAACTACTGTTATACATGTTTGTAACAATTTGACTTTCAAAAACTTTCACTTAATTGAAACAAAAAGCTTTATTACACATGTTCAGCCGAATTAATATTAAATATATTATATAACTTTCTTATGATAAATAAATCGAGTCCAAAACCTATATTAAGTTGTATTTATTTTATAACACAGTATTTACTAGTTTATAGTCTTTTTTTAGTAGCGCTTTATTATATCTTACTACCTGTTTATCGTTTTCTGTTTTATGGTGGTAAGAAAGGTAGTAATGTTTTAAAGATACAATCTAGTTGCAACAATATAGTTGTTTACAGTTATAGTTTGTAAGATAGTTACTAAAATTTGTGAAATTTATTTTGTTTATGTTTTTGTGTTAGTTAAGCAGCATACTGAGCAAGCAAATAATAAAAATAATAAAACTATCTGTTCACGTTTTATAGTTTTTGATGTGTAGAGCTTATATTAAAAGCAAATAATTAATGTTTAAACTTTATAATTGTTTTAGTTTAAGTAAACTTTAGATTAAATTGTTTTATTTTATTTTATTTTGAAAAAGAAAAACTTTGATAATTTTTTAAAATGAAAACTAATTAATACTAAGACTTAAAATAGTTTAAATGTGTGTAAGTCTTATAATAAAACTTACAAAACTGTTAGTTTTATGGATTTGGAGATAGATTAAGAAAATATTTTGTTACTTCTTAAAAAATTTGAAGCTTTAAAGCAGATCGTGTCATAATTTTAAAATACCAATAAACGTTAAATATAAAATGGTTTATATATCCATAGATGTATATAAATAAAATGTTGATGAAGTTTATTAATACTTTAGCCGTTTTTACAGTTGATATAACTAAAAAAACTTTTTTTTAAATAAATTTGAAGCATTTTGAAAAATTATCTTTAATTAAAGTTTTAGTTGTAAACAAGTAATATAATTTATTTTGTTTCAAACCTAGAGGCTATTTATTATTTTAATGCTGAAATAGTTTTCAAGTTTGAGATAACATACATATTTAATAATTTTAAATAAGTATTCTCTCTGGAACATAACATCATAAGCTATTTTGATTTAAAACTTGATTTAACACACGAAAGCTGTAATTACATTTTTGTTATCAAATTTATAATAAAAATTTATATAAATTTAATTATATATAAATTTAATAATTTATAATAAAATTTAAAGTAACTTTATGAGTCATTCTGTTAATTACGTCACAGCTTGTTGATTGTATTTAATTAATAAACTTTTAAATTTTTAAAATTATTATATTACAATTTCTGTAATCTAGTAAGCAGACATTTACAGCTGTTTAATTATTAATTTATCATAAAAAGCTTAAAATATTATTAGGATATTTTGGAAATTTGTACAGTTAAAAAAAAAAAAGATTTTATTTTAATATTAAAGTCTGTTATGACCTAAATTTGTAAACTTATAAAATATAACTAGAAAATAAATTAATGTCGAATTGTATATAGGTGTATATTTATGAAACCTTGACAAAGCTTAATGATAATTTAACTTGCATATGCAGCTAACATTCTTGAAATACTTATTTATTGAAAGTAAACTTCCCGAATCTTTATATATTAAAAATTTTAAGTTTAGTACAAATGTAAGTCCAAAATTTTGAAAAAGTTTAAAATATTTTAAAGTCAAACTTAGATATTGTTTACTACTTGACACAAAATGCAATTGATTATCATATTGGATTATTAAATTATTAAATTGGTTAAAGACACTTCCTTTTTTTTTCTTTTTTGTATAAATACAAAACTAAGTTTAGTTTTTAAAATCGATCAAGTCAGAATGTCAACCGGCATAAATAACAAACAACTACTTTGGATAAATACACAATTTCATTATTTTGTTGGTTTTTTTTTATTGATTATTTATAGCTTTATAAAACAGGTTTTTATAATTAAAAGTTGAAAATAGCGAAGCAGGTTGAAGTGATTTTCTTTTATTTATTTATTAGGTTATATTGTTTTGTGATGCAAAAAACTATATGATTTGTATTATAAGTTTTCAGTGAAAAAAATTGTTAAAAATTTACTCTAGCATTAAATTATAAAATTAAAACTTCTACAGTTAGTTAAAAATAAATGTTTAAAACTAACAAAATATTAGGTGTTTCGCTGTAAAATTTTAAGTGTTTGTGTTATGCTTAAAAGAATCTATAAAAGGAAAAAATGTACACACCCTTATTTAAATTTGTTTTTTTAATTTTGATTTAAATTATTTCTGTGTTTTTAAAGTAATTTAAATTATTGAGATTTGTTGAGATTTATAAGATTTGTTTTGATTAATTGTTCTACATATTTGTTGACTATTTGAACAAAAACCTAGTAAAAATAAAATAATAGAAAAAGTCAAACTTTAATTTACTAAAAAATAAGATTAAATAGGTTAATAGGTTAATTTAATGATTTGCTCAGTGTATAATACCATAGTTTTTAAGTATCAATATAATAATTTTCTTATGAAATTTATTTTTTGAAATAAACAGAGTTTTATTAACTTAATAAAACTAAAAAAAAATTTGAAAAGATATTTTAAAGCTTTTATTTAAAATGAACTTTTACTCATACTAGCTTCATAAAAAAAAACACTAAATGATTTATTTTTTGTCTACATTAAAAAATAGTTAAATATGATAAGAACAAAATGTTAACGTATTTTTTAATAATAAGTTATATAAAAGATAATCAACTATGTGATTTTATAGATTTGTGCTGGTCGTGACGTATTTACTATACTTTAGCAAACATTGAGTCTGATTATCCTAAAAATTACTCAATATTACAAATAAGCTATCCAGAGCTGGTTTCTCGAAGTTTATAGCTGTGTAATATTGCTTTGAATATTGCATACCGTTATAAAAAACTATATAAGTGTATTTGTTTATAAAAACGATATAAACTATATTATTTAATAAACAAGAGCATTGGCTCTACTAAAGTTAAATAGATATTAATAAATTATAAACTAAAAGTTTTACGTAACTACATATAAAAAGTCAAAAAGATATAGTAAGAAACAATTGTAATTTTTTTATTTTTTTTGAATAATTTTAATTTATACATAATTAAGGTCGAATAAGATGTCATTTTACTATATAACGAACTTTCAGTTTTTAGAAAACCCAATATTACAGTAGTATGTTCATGGATCTAATAAATTAAGCTGTGCATTTTGCAACAGTCTATTATTTTATTGTTATTTCGAAATTTACGAAATACAGATTAGTTTTACAATAAACACTTTTGTGTAAAAAGAAGAAAATAACTAAATTCATTTCATGAAATCATTTATATCAAGAAATTATTTTGTTTTACTACTTTTAAATTATTAACAAATATACTTATCTTACATTTACCTACATATTATTAGATTAAATTTAGTTT
Source organism: Thalia democratica (assembly GCF_965202585.1). NCBI lineage: Eukaryota > Metazoa > Chordata > Thaliacea > Salpida > Salpidae > Thalia > Thalia democratica. Next base: position 17,709 of record NW_028139716.1, read on the forward strand.
TATAATCGGATTTACTTAAGTACTACCTTTATGTAGCTTTCAGAAAAAATATAAAATGTTATATTGATTATTTAGTAGGTTAATCATTTGTAATGACATCACGTCATTTTTTTCTACATGAACCGTAAAGATACAACAAAAGTATGTATAAATAAGTATGTGTAACTTAATTAGCTATTTCAAAATCTTAAATTTTTGGCTAAACGTACAGGGTATTTAAGTATTACAAACAATATAAAATTAAAGTATTGTCAATGTTTTAATAACAAACAAGTATTTTATTTTCTGAATCTTTAATTTTATCAAGTGATTGTATTCTTATTAACTCAAAGCTATGTACAAAATAAAATACAGATTTGAGACTTTAAAGTATTACGGAAACTATTTTTAAAATTTTATAGTCTTTTCAGTTTTTGAATATCTGCCAACACAATTATTTCAAGCTTTTTAAAGTACACCACATCGTAAAGTCAATTTGCATAATTGAGCAAAGAAATAAGTATAAAATATAAAGTTTAATGAAAATTGTTAACAGTATTATTTTTTTTCAAGAAAGTTTGTACCTGTAAAAGCAGCTTTTGTTAATTTATTGACCATGCATGTTCAAATTTTGTGTTACGTTTTGAAAACATAAAAACAAAAAATAATTCTATTTTATTTTATTTTTTTTTTAAGGTTTTTCATATATCACTTTTACCTGTTCGGTCGGTAACTTAGTTTTTTACTTTTTATTTTTATTTTTTTCACATTGTTTTATAATAATTTTTGCTAGTTATTTTTTTAACTATCATTGTTACCCCTAACCCTTATTCTCGTTCAACAACTTTTAGTTTTTTCACTAAACTATCTTAAAATTTTTTATTTTTTTCTGTTTTTTTTACTCTTGTGTTAAAATGACCTTTGGTAGAAAATTGACTCTGAAGCAAAGCTGTCTTTGTGCAGTTTTATTATATCGTGCAAATCTGACTCGAAGCAAAAGTATCTTCGTGCACTTTTTTGCCCTTGTGAAATCTTTGTCTGTTCCCTTAAAAACTAGTATAAACTTACATTATGTTTTTAATTACAATGTTTTAAAAACCTAAACAAAATTATATCTTATTAAACCTGGAAAAAATATAATTAATCATCTAAAATAACTAATATTATCAAAACACATAGTACTTTATTCATGATGCTCATTGTATATGATTTTAATTTTTATTTTAATAGTAAATAATATATTTCTAATTCATAGTTTATAAAAATCAATCTAATACTCTCAGCCCATTATCGTTAGACATAGTTGCTAAAGAAAATTAAAAAAAAACAAAAAATAAATAAATAAAGCTACAAGGTATAGCCACAAATTTCAGAAGCTGAACCACCTTAGTTAACAAATCCTAACAAACATAGATAGTATTTTTAAACCTGGTTGTTGATTAAATTTGAATATATAGGTCAATAACACTTTAAATAATTTAAATTTTTGTATTTTTTTAGTAACGTTTAAAAACCTGCAAAAATAAAACATTTTCAATAGTCCTTAAATATAAATTACATAATTTATAAATAGTTTAAAAGTTGTTTTACATTATTATTTTTAAGCTCAGTTTTTATAGAGAGTTAGGCTGTAAGTAACATAATAAAATTATTAAGTTTAACTTATTAATTTTGAAAGAAAGAACATATTTTAAAAATATTTAAGTTTATTAAACAATGTAAACTTTATTCAAATAGATATTTTTAATTTAAATAGCATTCTATGTATAGCTAGCAATCATTTAAATTAATAAAATGAATAAAAGTAAAACAGTTTCCGGTGTGACTAAAACTAAAACAAAAAGATTGTTCAAATATCACTAAAACTAAAACAGCGGCCCGCGAAAACTTTGGAAACTTTAAATTTGGCCGCGAGCACCAACTGCCTACCGACCCCTTGTCTATATAACCATTTTTTCTTGTTTGTCTTACAGAAGATTAATTATTAAATTTGATATTGTTTTTATTTACATCACTAATAAATTGAACTGCATATTTAGTCTCTAACTATCAAAATTATTTAAATTTAAAATATTTTAGTATTATCTTAGCCATTTAATTTGATTGTAAACTTTATATGAAAGTAAGATTTTAGATTGAATCTGTATAACATATTTTGAGTAATTTAATGAAACTTGTATTTTGTATTTAAAAGTTTAAATAGTTTGTAGTAGCAAGCTTACATTATAAATTCCTACAAATAAAGGTATGATTTTATTAGGCCATTTTTTGTACAAGCTGTTTTTACAGCTATAAATTTCAGAGAGTGAATCAACTGTCAATTTAATAAAACATTTATATTTATATTTTGTAAAAATTACACGTTTATTTAAAGATCAAAAAATACGTCACGAGCTGCTTTGACCTTTAATATTTAACACTTCAAAATAACATAAAGATAAAAACTATATCAAGAGTTGTTTTATGTTCGATTTAATTTACTATTTAATTTTATTTAAACATACTGAAGTTTAATGCTAAGAGATTAATTAAATATCTAATCAAAAAAGATGAAATATTATTATGACTAATATATCTTTAAAATCAATTTTTTACGTTTTTAGAATGTTTTATGTTTACGTTTAAATATTAATGTAATATAAAAAATTATTGATTAAGTTTTAAAATCAATAATAACAATGTAAAATGACGTTTTAACTGTTTATACCGTAAATATCATGAAAGTATTTGAGTGCAATGTAAAAAAGTCAAAACTTTAGGTATAACTAAATCAAATGAAACTCTAATGCACAATTGTCACTTATTTTTTACTAATAAATATAAGTATTATCGATCAAAGTAAAATGTTAAGAAAGTTAATTGTATTCATTAAAAAGTAATTAATTTGTGTAGAGTTTATTAATAAACAATTTTAGATTTTCTATGGTTTACCGTGAAGTTGTTGTTTTCAATAAAATTAAAATTGTAACTATACTTTAATAGCATACTTTTCACGTAAAAAATACCCATTTAAGCTTATTAAACAAACTTATATTCCTAATATTTTATTAACTTTAAAAATATATTCGGTTTCTAAAAAAATTATCTCATCATCTATATTTTGGATCATCTTTTTATTTAACTTATTAATTCAGGTTATTATGACAACTAGTAGATTGTTTATCTTATAAGTTGGTAGATTACTGTTATCATTCAGCCTCCAATATGCTAGATTACAGGCGCCTGTCAGCTGTTCATAGATAAAAATGATTCTTCAAATTTCGTAAAAGAGTAAGCCTAATGATGTAGTATTTTTTGTTTTAAAAGCTTATTAATTTTTTTACGTATCTTGCAATTTTCTATTTCTTATACATGACATTTCCAAACATTTGTCAAAATTTTTCAAAAACATGACATTTATTTCGAACAAAACAAAAGAATTACTTAACCAAGACAAATTGTGTTTAACTTTTTAGAAATATTCAAATGTTAAACTGAAACCAAATTAATCATACGTCATATAATGAACACTAATATGTGTAATTAGAAAAAATTATTTAAATATATTCTAAAATTAAGGTAGGTCATAGAACCTTGTACAATATTTCAGCTTTACGTTTCAAATAATGTTAACAAAATTACATTTAGCTTTTAAATTATAAATATAATTAAGTTATGACGTCAACCTGCAAACGAATAGGTAATAAGAAACTATTAAAACCACTGAAAATTATAATTTAACCCTTTCCATGTTAGATAAATTTTAATATTTTGACAGCTTTTGTAAACTTATGTTGAATAAACAATTCTATAAACATTTTTTCTGACATAGATTTTCTTTAGTGTAGCAAAAGACATTATAATTTAATAAAAAAAGGATTGAAAACTTAAAAAGCTTCGTATTTATTCTTAATTAGATTTTGACAACTTTAGTTAACGTTATATGATAAACAAAAAGTTTAAATTAACACAAAAAACATAGATCATTTTAAGAAAATCAGTATGTTACTAAAATTATCAACATAAATAATTAAAAGTTTTAAAATAGTCTAGACACTATACTGTATTATGATGATGTTTTTTTTTAAACTCAAATATTTGGCCATAACAGCATTTATCAACACGATTCTATGTCATAAATAAATTGTTGTAGATTTTGAAATGATTGAAACCTTAATTGTTAAAACCTTGTCGACGTAACTTTATTTTTTAAATTCACAGAAAATACAAAAAAAAACAACAAAATGAGGCACTCAAAATACTAACCTGCAATACGTTCAATAGCCTATAAATACATATCAATTTATGATAAAACTCTAATATACAATAGTCAATTATCTTTTATCTATAAAATGAAGTATATTGATTACAGTAAACTATTAACAAGATAATTTTTTTTCAAGTATACAAAAATTATTTTTAATGATAATACTTCGAGTTTTTAATATAAACTCTCTATGCTTAACTTAAAAATTACTATGACTAATAAAACTTGTGTTGTAGTTATATTTTGTTAGATAAATTAAAACTAAAATAATCGTAAGGCGTTAATGTTTTATTAACAATAAACATTCTTAAGCATAGAAATTTAAGCACAGAAACTCATAAACTTATTTTATTATAAACTTACTATAATCTTTTTTAAAGAAACTTTCTACTCGATAAAAAACTGAACACATCAGCAACCAGCTATGTGTTTGCATCTCTTAATATAACTTATCAATCATAGGTTATTAGGTCAATTAGTAGAATGTTAGTCTTCTAGGCCTGTAGATGAGTTTTTTCATTCAACTTCAAAGATGCTAGATTACAAGCGCCTGTCACGAGCTCCCAGCTGTTTGGAGTAACAAATATGCGTATATTTATTATTATCAAATATTTTTTTAAATTTGTGGTACTTTTCTTTATAATTTTGTAACTGTTTGTATACTATTACAAATATTTCCGGTTGTAATATTATGTAAATGTTTTAGTTAATTGAAAGTATCTACATAAAAAACTTATTAAATAATTTTAGAGTAAGTCAGATTTTGTTGACATGATTAAAACGATTATTGTAATATAATTTATATAACATAAAATCAATACACCTGTAGGTAAATAATTTACGTTACTAATTTTGAAAATATTTTGTAATTGTACAACTACTAATAAAATTAAAGTTTAAGCAAGTCGTTACGTAATTATTAAATTCTAGTAAACGTTTAGTTTAAACATAATTATATAGTTGTTTGTGAAATTCGTACATTGAAACTAAAGCGCAGGACAAATTTTAAGCTGTACTTACAGCATTTAAATTTAAAATAGTATGTTTAACAATTACTAAAATTTTTGGTTAAGAATGTGTATTTTGTAAATTATTTAGTTTATATTAAACTAATTTTTGTTCCAAATAGTTTTGACGTTATTTGATTTCAAAAGTTACTTAAATTGTGTACAAGTTTTAAAACTGAGATTAAGTTCTGAAGGAATTTATACTTTTTATATGATGTGCATATCTATGTTAAGAGAGTACCTTTTTTAGCAACTTAAAGTGGAAATTATTAAAATAAATTGGTCAAAATGTTGTGTGAGTATTTATTTTTTGACAAACTGAAACTAATTTGTGTAGATAAACAAGAAAAATTGAATTCAGATGTTTTATGAAACTTTTGATTAGTATAAAAACAACTTTGAAAGTGTATAAGTTTATAGTTATATTTAAATTTTATCTTTGTTTTTGTTTAAAGACTGTTAAGTTAATTTGTTAGACCTTTAAAACAACATCAAACAAATTCAACTTCTATATTTCTTAAAATTATCCTTAATAAATCCAAATATGCTAATAAAAACTAAGTTGTAAATAAATATATCTTTCTTGGTTGAGTTTATTCACAAATTATTTACAAGAATGATAAAGTCTGTAATACAAAACATTACTAAAATTTTAAAATTTGGTAAATACTTCTACATCTTTCCCTAGGTTTTATCTACTAAGGAGATAAAACTATGTATTTACCTAGCAAAAAAATTTTTTTTTTAACAATTTGTTACAACTTAAACATTTTTTTCAGGTCTAAAATTCAACGAAATTAAACTTAAAAAGGCAAAAAAATTTCAAAAATTACAATTAACTTAGTTTACTATTAAATGATTTGTTAATATAAACTTCAACTTAAACAAACAAACTGTAACAAAAAAATTGAGACTTAATCTTTACTTTTCTTCACTCAGTTGCTGAATACAAGCATTTAAAAACATAATTGCTTCACCGATTTGAACTTTTCAGCTTTGAAGAACGAAACCACAAGTCATTCATCTAACCACCTTGAAACTTCACTTATTTTGCTGATAAACATCTTTATCATATTTTCGACTTTAAACAAAGTAGAAGGTGCATTACTGATAGCATTAAACACTGACGAAATACTGCTACACTTATTTTCCAAATACTCGATACCAACTTACAGTTCGAATTTTGAAAGTCAATCTCTGCGTCCTTATCCAAGATCACTTTGAACAGATGGCTATTAGACTAATCTGCTGCAAAGTCAACTACAAACTTTAGGACGTCACCATTAGACTGAAACTCATTCATTAGACCATAAAACATTAATTTAGTGAACATTCCAACTTGACAATAAATGAATAAAAGCAACATCAGTGCTACGAAACTTTTGAAAAGCATCGTATAGTCTTACATGGATACGCTGCAAATAATCCGATAATTTCACACACTCATCCCGGACACATTGTTGTTCGCAGTAAACTTTGGCGATCTGTTTGCTTTTCTGTAGAAAATATAAGTCAAGAAAATATTGATCAAAGCAAATCCGAGCCATTCCATTTCAACATCAATTTTGAAGAAAACCATTAGTACAGAGGGAAAATACACAATGCTTATTCAAAAAGCATCTTCCTTCTATAAAAACACAGAACATTAAAACTTTTCTTGACATCTTTTTCTCAACCTTACAGAAAAGACAAACTTTTACAGAGGTATGTTTGCCTTTCTCAAATAAGGGATAATACTTAGAGATTTGCAAACAGTAGGGGTAAATCTTATCAGAAACTTACGATTTTGAGCAGTTTAGCGACCTGATCCATCAACTTTGACAACACATTGATGGCAGTCTTTCACTTCAACCACCACTCCACTATTCCCCCACTTGCTAGGAAAGTTACCTGTTCGATTCAGTATCACAACATGATCACCGCAATTTAGTGGTGGCAATGAATTTGTGTTCTCACTTATATTTTCCAGAGACTTAACAAAACAAATACTAAGAGATTCTTCCTTTTTATTCCAGACGTCACGCCACATTTTTGAGACCTGGGGGTTATTGTAGGTCATAACACTCTTTCTGACGTAAGGTAATAACTTTTTTAAATTTTGTCGCGATCCAGTCTGTAAAAGTACGTTTTTCTGTCCCTGTACCTCCTTTTTCTTCTTCACGTTTTTCCGCTCAAACATATTTTTTCTACGACCTCGGCTGCAAAAGCCATCAAAATTTTGTGTATACAATCCACCAACTAGAAGTGCATTTGACTCATCAGCATAATCTTGATGACTTTGATAAACTTTTTTACAGGACTGTATCCAGCATTTTTTACAGTCAAAACACTCAATATACCTCATATTTTTACTGCTCCAAACAAATTTATTAGTTGTATTACATATGCTACAAGTTGTTTTACCACTTGGTTTTTGTGTGGTTTTTTTTTTTTTTGAGGATTTGTATGAGAAAACTGATGCTGTAACAGCGGGTTTTGACATTGCATCACGTGCCATCTCTTTTCCTTCAATAAAACCGATTGTCTCATTGACATTTTTCTCATCTAGATTTTCCCATCCTAGCACCTCTTTACGGATATCCTCATCGGCTAAACCTGTTACCATGACATCTTTGAGGATTATGTCTGTAAAATCTACCATTTGATTACAGCCATCCTTTGGGCATTTACATGTGTACGAGCATGTACTGGCTTTTCCCTTTAAACGGGCAGCAAATGATCTAGTGTTTTCAGTCAAATCCTGTCTTGCACTAAGAAAGTCTGATCGTCGTACAACAACTGACACATGAATAACTGCAAGCTGCTTGATCATCCTTAAAAGCTCTTGCTCACTTAAATTTACTACATCTTCATGTCCCTTCAGAATAGCATCGCCTAAATCTTCCTCACAGCACTGGTAAAGTTGACGGCGTTTTTCTACATCTGTCATCTCCATGCTATCTTTAAAAATAGTCCACTTTTGTACAAATATGTTCCAACCCTCTTCGTTGCAGTCTGTACCTATTCTAGGACGGTCGATCCTTGGAAGCTTTGGTTTTAAAGAATTTGTATTAATGTGTACATTGTTGTTAATGATAAGCAAAGAGGCAACTACAAAAGCATCGACGTCTGGTGTTTCATATGTGCAACTCTCAAGAGGGCATTTAATCACAGGCATTTTTGTTTAAATTCAGCTTGACTTTATCATAAATAAATATATCTTTCTTAATTGAGTTTATTCACAAACTAATTACAAGAATGATAAAGTCTGTAATACAAAACATAACTAAAATTAGGTAAATACTTTTACAAGTTAAAATAAAAAATCATTTGTTTTTTTTTTAATTACACATTTATTTTTTTAGAAATTTATCGTTTTCAATAAATGACTTTGCCGTCTATCCTAATTTTCCAAATTCAATTAAACAAAAAAGAATTTTTTTATTTTTATTGAAAAATCTGCATAAAAAATTATTTTTAAAACATTAGTTGTAATTAGTGATGTACCGGACTCACTATCCAGGTCCGGATCCAGCTGGATATTGCCATTTTCGTCTGATATCCGGATCCGACCGGATCTTGATATGAAAAAAAAGTCCGGATCATGGGTCCGGCCGGACCCGAAATTGTGAGTCCGGTACATCTATAGTTGTAATGAACAAATATGAATTTCAGTTCAGTTTTTTACAGTATCTTTTTTAATATTGCTATAGATACACTAATAAAAACCAACTAAAACATTATTTCTAATATTGTTTAAGTATAATACTTATAACTTGGCTTTCTTTAAACATATTCTAATAGTATTTGTAGATAAAACAAATATTTTCTTATAATTTGCATTCAAACTAAAAGTAACATAACAAAAAAAAACCAGATGTTTTCTTTGTAGTCTGATATACTACTTTGCCGCTTTAAATTTATTACTTAGTTCGTCTGATGAATTAACGGGATATATCTTTTAAGAACATAGACAAGCTCATAATGTATGATGAAAAAAAAATGTTTTTAATTTTTGACTTTGACCATAAATAAAAAATTGTGCATAATATAACTATAATTTAAATGTCTAAAAATATGTAATAATTATTTACGTAACAAACGAAAATTATAAAACCAATTTTACTTAAAAAATACACTTTAGCTTTTCTTTTATCAAATTTACACTTTGCTATTTGAACAACTGTTTTTTAGAGCTAACTGTTTTTTTAGATTATTCACTCAAAAGATATTCGCGGATATTTTTCAAAAGTATGTTTAGGTAGAAAGTATACTTTACGTATTTTTTAGTTTTTTATTTATATGAAAAAGTCAGTACTTTTAAGATTAATAAAATGTTTATAATTGTTTAGTTTAATTTTGTAATGTCTGTGAAAAAAAGAGTCTTAATATTTTTTACTGATTGAAAGTCAATTATTTTTTTTTTCTGGTATTATTTATGACTTTATATTAGTTTTTCTAATACCTGCTGAAATTATAATGTTACACTATTTATTAAATAATTTTTCATAACACAATTTTTTAATGCACTTAAAGCTAATTAGTGTGCAAAAACATTATAAAACTTTTCAAAGTTGAATACAAATTTACATAAAGAAGAAATTTAGTGTTTTTAGATTTTTTCTAATCGTAATAATTAGTTTCAATATTTATTAACGTTTTTTACTTTAGCAATTTAAACAGTTTATAATTTTTAGAACTAAACTTTTTTATCTTGAAATTATCTTTTCAGGAGAACTTATAGAGAAGAAAATTAGTACTTTTAGATTTTTTAATAACAAGTTGCAAGTTTCTAAAAACTTTTTTTTAATATAATCTTTAGTTTTTACTGTGTAATAAATAACAACTTGAAAAAAATGTATTTTATTTTTGTGTTGACTAAAATAAAATAGAATACTTGGATAGTACTTTAGATAAATAAGTATTAAACTTAAAGCTTTATTTTAGTTTTATGGCTAAATTAAATAAAAATAATTTCGGCTGAAACGTACTTCGCAGGCCTACACTAGGTTATAAAATAGTATTTTAACTTGTTTTACTGGTATGCAATCAAAATCAACCAGTTTTTTTTACATTATTTAGCTCATATATTTTTTGCTTTTTTTTTTGATTGTTTGTTTTTATTTTAAACTATCACCCCTAGCCGTTGATCGGTAAGTGGTTCTCGAATTTGACTGGGTTGATTTTTAACGTGTTTATTTTTACAATATACAGGATTGCTTAAAGATTTTCGCGAATTTTTCGACCTTTTCAACATTTACTCCCAGTTTTTTAAGTACACAGATTTAGGTTCATATTTAGTTAGAATTTAAGCTTAAGGTAAACAACTGTGTTAAATAATTCAAAAAAGATACTGTAAAGCTACTTTAAAAGTGTTTTTTAATAAAAAACTCTTTTGATGATAAAAAAAATATAATCTGTATGATTAATTGTTTTAGTCAAATATGAATTTTACTACTTAAAACGTAAAACGATTTTAAAATTCCATGTTTATCGGTGATTTTATTTTAGAATTTAAGGTTTTTTTCCTAATTTCTCAATTTCTCAATTTGCACATTTTGCCAGGTGTTTTAGCCTAAATTGTCATATTTAAGGTTTTTTTTTCAGGATTTCAGGTTTTTTCGCAACCCTATATACAGTATTGAAATGTGCATTTTCCGTTTACACATTCTTATGAAAATTTAGCACGAAAATGTTTTCTTTTCACTTAAAATGCTTTAAATGAGCAATTGTTTTTATACAAATGTCCTTTACAAAAACATAATAAATATTTTTAGCAGGCTGATTAAATTTACTATTAACAAGCCTAATTAAATTGAGCCTTACTTTAGTTACAGTCGAAGAATCAATTTTCGTATTATAATGAATACATCTGTTAATAGTTTTTTATTTACTATTTAAAACTTTTGAACAAATATTAGAAAACATCAGTAAAAAAATTATATTTTAAGGCTCTAGGAACAGCTTTAAGTAGTTAAGTTCTTTTATTGTAACTTAATTTTAAGAGTAAAACCACGTTTATCATCTTGTAATTAAAAAGTAGATAAGTTATGAGTAAAGAATTATTAAGTATTAAAAACTCTTCACAGAAATTATACATAGTTTATTTATACAGTTGGCTATAGTTAAATTAAAACTTTATAAATACTAAAATTTACAATTGACAGAAGGTTTTTTTGTTGTTGTGCGTTTGGTATTTGATTGACATTTCATGCGCTAGAGTTTTCAAAAATTCTCCTCACTCTTTTACAATGTCCAAGCTTTTTTGGGTGTCCATCCAAAGTTAAAAGCTGAACCCACTTTAGCGCATCTATAAAAAAAATGTTTTTTATTTCAATTCTTTAAGCAAGTAAAAATAATAATAAACTATGCAATAAAGATGGCCGTTGAGTTTTTAAAAGAAAACGCTAAAACCTAGTTTGTTGGTACAATAAAAAGTAAGTATACAAAAGCCTTAATACTTAAATTCCAAATCAAATTATTTCTTACCTGTGTAACGATTCCATTGAGATGGGGGCATTTGTTGAGTTTTTAGGAGTAAACGCTAAAACCTAGTTTGTTGATACAACTAAAAGTAAGTATACAAAAACCTTAAAATTTAAATTCCAAATCAATTTTTTTTTACCTGTGTAACAATTCCATTGAGATGGGGCATTCGTCACCGACGGCTTTATCAAGACATCTCAACCAAATGTTGTCTATCTCACCTTAGGAAATGTGTCTCATGGCCAATTTAGCTCCTTTTTCATTCCGTGGGTCTTCGGTAGCTGGTTTTATACCCTATTGAAAAACAAGGTTGTATGTATTAAAAATCCAAATATATTCTATAATAATAAAAAAGAAATTGTTCGAATAGAATAACATTGATTTTTATTTTTGCTAGGGTTGTCTACCATCAGGGTTGCCAAAAGCTCTTATATTTTTTTGAAGTTTTTAGAAGTTGTTTTAACTCATTTTATGGTCCATTTTTGTATGAAATTAAATTTGATATTAAAAAATAATCCTAATTAGTAAAACAATTTTAAAATAATATTCAAGGCAAATTAAAATTATTTTAAGTAAAAAACGTTATATCATAATAAAAGATTACCTATATGTATATTTTGTAAATATTCGAAATTTCATCACTTTACATGTTAAGTATGATGTAATACTTGTCTAAGGTTTAAATAGATTTTTGTTCAAATTCCATGTGTTTTGGCAACCGTTTACCATGTATTTATTTTAGTATATCATTTGTTAGTTTTATTATTTTATAAATTTTAATATTTTATAAAACTAACTTAATCACAAATAGAAAAACTAAGTATTGACACTAATAAGTAAATATAAAACTGACAACAACTCATTTCAAATAAAATAAAAATATACATTTTTCATGAAAAAGTAGTAGGATGACGTTTTTGTAAGACCACTTTGGGTGTGCTGTCCATTGGTGTACTTTTTGTACAAATCAAAGTTGTCAATGTGCCACTTTGTGCAGCTGGTCATTCCAACTCGGTGCGCCCCTTGATGAGTCGAACTTCGAATACCACAAGTCCCAACCGATCTGCAGTTTGTACTGGCTGAAGTCAACCACCTGCTTAGACTTAAAAAATATAAAGAAACCAAGAATTTTGTTTCAGTAATTAATACTTTCTTTGGTTTATTTATTTTAAATTTACTTTACCAGTTAGTCTAGTCTTGGAATGGAAGGATAGGTATTAGAAGATTCAATAAAAAGGTTAAGGCTATTATTTACAAGCTTGTTCCAAGTACTCTCTAACATAATAAAACATAAGGAAAAAAAGTAAAAATACTATTTCTTATTAATTGTACTTAGCAATAGTTTTAATAAAGTTTATCTTAACTCAATTTTTTTTTTATATTATTAATAAGAAACTATCAATTGATCATAAAAAATACTTAGTTTAACCTATTTTAAACGATAAAAATTATTTATTTCTTGAACGGCTTTACTCATTTTCTCAATTTATTTGATAACCTGTTGAAAAATTAATTAAATTTTTAAAACCATGTTTTAGTAATTAGTTGTTAACTAAATATACAAACAACTTTAAAAATTATAATTATAAAACATCATTTTAAAACATCAGGGTTACCATCTAAGTAATGAACTCAAGTTGTTTTAATAAAACATAATCTAAATATAAGTTTAAGACTTATAAATGTTTTAAAGTTATTGAACATTATAAGATTAAGCAGTTGTTTTTGATATGTTTTAAACATGTTGTATTTGCAGTTACTATAATAATGATAAAAACACGTTAAAATTTCAATTTTAATATGCTTGTTATTTATTTGAATTTATTAAAATTTAAGGTAAATTTAGTTTTTAAGTCCTTTTATACTAAAAAAAAAGTCTACTCTAATTTTCACCTTTTTACCTCAAAGATTTTAAAACATTTTCACTAAGACTCTTCAGAAGCTTACTGCAGAAATTTAAAATAGAACAAAAGCTTTTTAAGTAAAAGCAATAATTTTAAAACTACTTGAGTAGTTTGATTGCTGTAAAAACCAATCAACAAAATCAAATGATATAAAATAGTAGTTTACGCAAAAAACAAATATTTAAAATTACAAAACGAAACAAATCTTTTTAACACAAACAAAAACACTTTTAACTAAATAAAATAACCAAGGAAACTTTTAAACAAATTAACCAAAGACACTCATATACAAACAAGGAAACCTTATAGTCAAACTCTTTCTGTTTACACAGTTCTGTTTTATTTAAAAATATTGAGATTGCTTCTAATCTGACCATATCAATAGAATTTGTTCAGTTGTAAAAAACCTTAAATTAGGGGCGTGATTTGACTTGTTTTCTGTTTCATGTGAACCTTCTGAAAAAAAAAAAAACGAAAAGAAAAAGGATAAAAAAAGATTCTTATAATATTACTAAAAACGTTTTTTATTGACTTTGTTTCAGTTATTTGATAAACTTTAATTAAAGAATGCTAAATTATTAACACTGATAGATTATAAGCTGCCGTAACAAAAAATGCTCGTTTTTAGACAGAAGAAATAAAAACTGTTTAGTTATTTTTTCGTTTAATATATTTATTCGGGTCAAATTTTTCAAGTGTATCCGCCGTTATTAAGACCATCTTACGTTTGGTGACTGTTTATAGAGCTTAAACCAGCTCATTTGTTTATGTATAAATCTTTAAATTAAAATTAAAAACCTAAATGTGTTTTGAATATTTTTTTTTCATACAAGATTACGGAATAGCATTACTGCTTACAGCAAAATATTTATCTCAACAACATAACAAGTATTCGATTGGCATATACTTTAAGCTAATAAAAGGCATTAAAAATTGTTCATTTTATATCGAAAAGAAAATTCTAAATAATAATCTACCGCCTTTTTAGTCGTACAATATGTACTATTTAATATTAAATTACTTTTTTCTCATCAAAATCTTTTATAAAACTCAAAATATGTACTTTTTACATAGTAATGTTTTTTCCAAACAAACATATACTACATGGACGCAGTATAGTGCAAAACATATGTAATTTTTTTCTACTGCCTTTTATTAATATAATCTGCTTGATATACATCTTATGTTTAGTAGTTTTTAACGGAAAATGCGCTCTTATAAACTATTTAATTATTTAACTTTTAATAATTGAAAAAAATTCAAAGTATCAAACATACTTTTTTTTTCTGATATAGTAAGTTTTATTTTAGCATAATAAAGAAAACATCCTGTTAATATACTAAAAGTACTTAACTTTTTTTTGTTAAACCTAACACTGTTCGGTTTTCATTATCTAAAATTTTCGTTAAAAATTTGTCAAAATATAAATAAAGCAATACTTGTAAGCTTTCCTATTTATTATTTTGCGTTTTACTGAAAACAATATACATTAAGAGTGACGTAACATTCGAGTTTTACTTTAATTTTTACTTCTCAAAGTGCACAGACTTCTATCGAAATGTAATATTACAAGCACAAGATTGTTTAAATTTTCATTAGTTACGTCACATTTAAAATAAGGTACGTTAAAACGCATTTCAACTTTAAGATCAGTTTATTAACTAAATTTTTGTTTAAACAATGTTTACTTTGAAAAATAATTAGAAGAAAAAAAAAGCTGCACTTAACTTTCATTACTATTATTGTTGTTTTATTAACTTTAAAACGCTACTAATATTTAAACTTTACCTTAAACTCAATCTTAATACTAAATTTTAATTTGTTTATTTTTTGAGTAACAATTCGTTTTATTTTAATTTAATTATTAAATTCTATTTTCCACGATTGTCACATATCTTTTAAGATTTATTTAAGCACTGACGAAGTCTTTAACCAAAATATAGTTTAAAAAATGAATAATGAAAGAATAAATTCAAATTTATATAGATTACTTTGTATATTTTTAATATTTATCGTATTTTTGGTCTTGAAAGTGATATAAATAAGTTTATTTAGCAAGATAAAAATAAACTGTTTTACTTAAGTAGAACAATATCTGCTAAGTATTTTAACAACATACTACAGTACTAGTCAACGTTATTACATTTCTCTTCAATAAAAATGTGCTAATGTTTCAAATAAATTAGTTATAAATATTAGTTTAATTAAATTGATGCAGAACATTGTATAGAAAATAAAGAATCTAAAAATAATTAGTGATGTACCGGACTCACTATCCGGGTCCGGGTCCGGCCGGATATTGCCATTTTTGTCTGATATCCGGATCCGGCCGGACTCTAATTTGAAAAAAAAGTCCGGATCCGGTTCCGGCCGGATTCTAATTTGAAAAATAAAGTCCGGGTCCGGTTCCGGCCGGATTCTAATTTGAAAAAAAAGTCCAGATCCGGGTCCGGCCGGATCCTAACAGAGATCCGGCCGGACCCGGATCTAGTTAGTAGAAAAGAGCATACTGAAAAGTATTTTTTCAAAAACAAACCCTGTGTAAATTAATAAGAGTCATTTTCGTCAGTTAAAATTAAACACCTACCGTGATTGGCTTATTTTGTACACGTGACTAATTTACACTTGTTTACATTTAAACTATGAAACAAACATTTCAGAAATGCAACTCTTTGCGTTTGTTGTAAAATTGAAAACTTTAGAATGAAAATTTGCAGCATTTATTGTTGAAAGTTGAGCTCAGAGAATATTTAAAGTTAATTCGGTTGAATTTACGAGCCAATGAGAATCATATGACAAAATGTTTCAAACTAAATACTGATGCAACAAAACATCAGAACATGAAAGGCAGTTTATTAAAAGCAGTTAGTTAGTTTGATGTGCAGCTTGAAGCAACAAAATATATTGATTTTTTTTGTGAAATTTTGTGATAAGTGAATACTTCAACTGGTGTTTAATTGTTTTAATATTTAAGCCAGTTTTATAGTTTTAAAGTTTATTAAAAACTTTACAGTTTCTTGTTTACTAAAAGTTTTATTTAATTTTTAGTTTATTTTTTTAAGTCTTTTGATATAGATTTAAATGGATTCCAGTTTTTAAAGTGTTATCAAAGTAATTAATAATTTTGTATATGCTAGTATTTCTTGTTGTGTTTTATACAAAAGATTCATCACTCAAAACTGTCGTGTCTGATTATAGAAAGTAGTCTCAGTTAGAATTTAGTATTTGTTAGGTATCAATTAAATACGGTAGGATTTAATTATGATGGGTAGTACTAATAAGTTAAGTGTACCACAATCAGTCCACAACTTTACTACCAAATTGTCAACCTTTGCTAGCTGTTCTACTGATTGTTAGATTTAAAAAAAAATTCAGTTTTTAAAAACCTCATTCTGACTCAGGCTTGTTTATACTCACTCTAGCTAGTTTTATTGACTTAAACAGTGGCAACCCTGCTAGTTTGAAAAATTTTGGGAATGTTAGAAAATCTTGGACTGCCTCAGGCTAATTTAGTTTTTTATAAAAGCTCAGGCTAGTTTTATGATTTTGTGAAAAACGCAGGCTAGTGTTCTTTTAAATTTTGAATGAGTTTGAGCTGATCCAGTTTTCAATATTTAGTAATTTTCTAGTGTATTTGGTTCAAGAGAACTTGATTTCAGATTTTTAATTGTAAATAAAACCTAAAATTGTAAACCTTGTGGCTAGCTGTTCTACTTATTATTAGATTAAAGTTCTTTTTTTTTCAGTTTTTAAAAACCTCATTCTGACTCAGGCTAGTTTATACTAGTGATTTACCGGACTCACTATCCGGGTCCGGCCGGATATTGCCATTTTTGTCTGATATCCGGATCCGGCCGGATTCTAATTTGAAAAAAAAGTCCGGATCCGGTTCCGGCCGGATTCTAATTTGAAAAAAAAGTCCGGGTCCGGTTCCGGCCGGATTCTAGTTTAAAAAAAAAGTCCGGGTCCGGTTCCGCCGGATTCTAAATTGAAAAAAAAGTCCGGATCCGGATCCGGCCGGACCTGAAATTGTGGGTCCGGTACATCACTAAAAATAATTTAATCGTGCAGCTTTAAAAAATTTTACGATATTTAATCATAAAAACTACTAACTGAAGTAATAAATATAAGTAAGAGAAACAGTTATAAGTTTTTTATTTATCATATTTTTCTTTTTCAATTTTAATAAATATAAGTAAATATCTTATTTTTTATAAAACTATTTTTAAAACAAATATAATCATAATCAAAATAAAAAAAATAATTGTTTGGAAAAAAAAAAATTTAGAAGTCAACGTTTACATCAATTTAAAAGTCAGCTTGCAATAAAACTTTCTTTATCTAATAACAGCTTATTTTAATTACTGAATATGCGTAATGATGTCATAACACGAGTTTTACAAATTTCAAATTTAAAATAAAAGTTCATAATCATGCAATAAACTTTTTCACAAGATGTAAAAGTTGAAAGAAAATTTATAGCTGTACGAAACAGCTTACATATAAATATAAAACTATAAAAATATACCAAGTTAAATAACTTTTAATATTTTCAAAACCTTTTAATTATAACTATTTAGAAAATTAAACAAAATTTTTGTTTTTTTTGTTAATAATATAGCTTTCTTAAGTATAAATTATAAAAATAAAGCTTTTAATAGAGCTTTAGATTTGTAAATGTAGGTTAACAATTTTGTATCCAAAGTTTTGTTTCGTTTTATACGTACTATAAATAAATAAATTTACATTTTGAGTTATTTTTATTACAACAATATATTTACAGGTTTTTTTAGATGTAAATTAAAAATACTACCTGAAACAAATTAAGTTATTTAAAAATACTATAATTGTACTCACTTGATAAAAGGTATCTATGACACCAAGTATTTCTGACATTGAAATTAAAATTATATGCATACTATTGATTACCGTTTTTAGTTTATCTTCTTCTTGACTAAACAATTTTGAACATCTTAGACATTTACTCTAAAATATATAAAAAAATGAACCATAAACTTTTTCGTTATAAAACGTCACCTTTTTTTCCACATAATTTAATCTTAAAGCAAAAAATATGTAAACGAACTTGAGCTAATAAATTTGATTGCATTACTTTGTAGCTGTGTAAATCATTTTTAATAGTTACTATCATCTATCTAATACAAACAAATTAGAAGAACAGTTCAAACTGTTAATAGCTTGACTTTTATAAAAAACAAACAAGTTTCGCATGCAAATTCAAAATAAGTAATCAAATATTTTGTAACGTTTTTTATTTAGAATTCTTTGTTTATAGCAACATTGCCGATCAGTATAAAGAAATTGATACTAATAAAGTTTTCGGTAAACCTATATTCAGTATATAACCAAAGATATTTTGTCTTAGATATTTATATGTGTGTATTGTATGAATTAATAAATAGTCTGTTAACAAGTTAATCAGTTATTTTTTATGTTTAGTCATAATTATATGAGTATCTAATTTTTTATTTAATGGTAACACAAGCCACATAGACCACAACTTTTTGGTAGACTGAGACCGGTTTTGTCCTATTTACCGGTTTTGTCGGTCCCAACATGAAAACTTGCACTTTTTAGTCTACAAACGGTTTTTAATGCTTTGGAAATATTTTGCTTAAAAAAGTACTTGAAAAAAAAACCCTATCGGTCATTAGCCACACCTAAAAGTAGTTTAGCTACATACAGCTCCTTAATTTATCAATTTTGAATTTTAAAATAGAGAAACTTCGATAATTTATCTTCATATCTCGCTTAACAAAAATGAAATAAAATCGATAATGCATTTTGATTTATAAATTAAGAAATTATTTTATAATTAAACTTTAATACTTAAAAAAGTTAGTAATTATAACATTTCAATCTCATGTGTTTTGACATTTTATCTAGTATCATACAAGTCTTATAGTTTTAAGAAGTTTGTTACTTTAAAAAATAAAGTTTATAAATACTCACAGGTTGATGTTTTAAACTTCGATTAAACTTGGTTAACTTAATAGTTGAAGCTGTACAGTTTTTAAAAAATATTAAATATGTTTCATATAAGATTTTGTAGCTGTACAAAAGTTTTCCTCTCGAATTTGCACTTTTTACACCCAAAACGTTTTGTTTAAAGTAGTAAATTGTATTTTTAAACTTGAATTTTTAACAAAATGAAATACTTTATGCAATTTATACTTTAAAGATTTTCTAAAGTAAACAAAGTATCGCTCAATGAGCTCAACACTACTTAAACGGTATTCTCGAAAGAAATGCTTATAAATTATAAAAAAAATCTCATTTGCGAAGAGTAGTTATGGCTCCCTCGTGTTTCATTAATATTATATCAGAATTAGTTCGAATCCGCTATTGCATTAATACAAATTTGTCGTAACTGTGAATTGTTTATTAGCTGTATAAAACTTTCTATCCAACTAATTTTTTTTTTTCAAGCTAAGAGAAAATTGTAGTTTAAACTTTTAACAGACTTAAGACTATTACATGATTATGAAAATTTGTTGATGAAGTAGTCCACAATTTATACAGGATAAACAATAAAAAGTTGCATTATGCAATTGTATGTTAAGCTGTTTTAACTAATATACAATTTAAAGATAAAGCTACGTCTAGAAAAATACAAAATATTTGAAATAAGTAAATAACAAAAGAATATTATTTTAAACACTAAAAGTATAAAACTTTTGACTTTTTTAAATGTTTAAAAGTTGTACTTTTTTTCATAAAACTAATAGAAACTTTAATGAAGATTAAAGAAGTAACTAAAAACAATTAAAAGTAGAAACAAAAAAAATCTTTCCAAAATTAGCTTTAGTAAACTGGATATCAACCAACTTAATTACTGCATTTTTAAAACTTAAAGAGTATATTTTTTCAAATTGCTTAATATATTTATAAAGTAAAATAAACTGTGACGTCAATTTAATTTACGCGCAAGTTTTTAGTCATCAAAAGTAAATAAATGTTAGACATAGTTATAAATAATAGCGAATAAATCGGTCATGGAATTTGTAGCTGTACAAAGCAGCTAACACAAATCAATATTTTTTTAAGGTTTTTGTATTTATTAGCTCTTTTAATAGTTTTGGTTATAAAGGTAAGTATAATTACATTTTACTATTTTTTCCACTGTTTTTAGAATAAATTTTACTATAGCTACAAACTACTAAAAAAAGCATTATTTGAAACTATTGAGTTTTTTATAGAAGTGAAGTTTAATAAATTACACCCAAAGTACTTCATTATTAAAATAGAACTAACAACAGCTATACATAAATATGTAGTTTTTTATGATCTTATCATAAATACAGGATTTAAAATTAAGTTTTACTCGTAAAATAAATTGTTGTCACAAATTTAAGTTTTGATATTATTTTCTTTGTTTTGTAATTTATAAACACATAGTAGTCTAAGTAAATTTTCTTTTAATTGTAAACTTAGTTTAAGATTATTTTGAGTTTTTATTTATGAATTTTCATTTTTAAAGATAACACAACATATTATAATATAACAGGATTAAAACAGAATATCCTTTTCTTTGAACAATCTACTTCTTTTATGTTTTTTACATACAATGCATATAATTAATCTCACAACAAATTTTCTGTTAAATTAGCACATTTTTTAAACTTTGCAAATAATTTAAAAAAAATAAAGTTGAAATTAAAAAAAAAAAAAGATTTTTAATACAAACATATATACACTCTCAAGGTTTAATTTTTTTATATAAAACTTATGTTGTATGTCTTATCAAAAATTGTAATGATTCTTTTATTATATTCTTAAGTT
Source organism: Thalia democratica (assembly GCF_965202585.1). Lineage (NCBI taxonomy): Eukaryota > Metazoa > Chordata > Thaliacea > Salpida > Salpidae > Thalia > Thalia democratica. The sequence goes on from NW_028139716.1 coordinate 39,113, forward strand.
ACATTAACAAAAATAAAATTTTCTTAATTGCATTTAAAGTTTTATAAAGCTCATTGTGATTTTTGTATTAAAGTAGACAGAAAATGCATTTATTTCATATAAAATTTAGCATCATTGTCTTATTAAATATTTACTTCAACTATAACTATGACTAAACTTTACTTTAGCCTTAACAGTTTAAAACTTTATGGTTAAATACATTAAGTTTATAAAAAACAGTAGTTTTGTATTAACGTGTTTTATTTAAAATTGATTTAATTAAAAAAAAAGATTTGTAAACAATAAAATAATTTTAACACTTATACTGTAGTAAAAGAATGTTTAAAAAAAAATTTAAGTTTATATAAACTTATTTCGTAAACCATAAGATAAGAAGCTGCTTTTAAAGCTTAAAAATTTGCCAGTTTTGTTACAGTGACTTTAAACTTTTCTTAAAGTATATATATCACTAAATATTAGTAAATTGTTCTTGTTTGCTCTTAATGACGTCAAAATTTGTCTATTTTACTTAGACAAATCGTTTTAATAAATTTAAATTATAAATACCTTATGATTCTTGTTTCATAAAAAAAAATGTTTTATATAATTTACTAAATTTAATATCATTTCTCCTAATATAAATATATATATATAATTTTTAATAGTGACATGAAATTTTACTAAGTCTTAGAAGTTTAACAGTTTATGCTTTAAATAAAAAGCATTAAATTCATAATATTAATTAAATAAAACTACAGCTTTCATGTATGTTAAATAATTGTTTTGCATAAAAAAATATTGCATCTTACAAAAATTAAATACTGTTTCAAAGTAAATATTAAACTATTGAAATATTTTTGATAAATAATTTATATACTAACTCATATATTTCAAACTTCAAGTTATATTTAAACCGTTTAAACTTTAATAATCAAAAAGTTTGATTTAATGTGGAAGTTCATTTTATTTCGAATGCGCTGTATTGTAGAGTGTAGATTTAGTTCAAAGTTTGATCAAAAATTGTTTAAAGTCTTACCTAAATATGTATTTTTTATTTTCTGTTAACTAATATTCTTTAAACAAATATGAAATTAAAAGTTTTATTTATCATTATTTATTAAGGTCTATGAAGTCTTTTTGCTAAACCTTTGCTAAACCTCCAGGCTGTTGTCATGTCATAAAGGTTTTAACAAACATACAGTTCAAAAAATTGTTTATTATAAAACTGAAGTTATAATTATTGTACTGAATATGTCGCTGAAGTTTGTAGCTGTGAAACAGTTTATCATATATTTTCATCTATCTGTTTTATCTGTTTTATCATCTATCTTTATATATTAATATTTTGTAACTTATTTTGGTTAGAACAGTTTTCAATTATAGTTATTCTTTAAAATTTGAACTTTAATATGAAATAGACTTTACTTAAAGTATGATTTAAAAACTTGTAATAAAAAATTGTATATGTAGCTATTTTTTTTCACTCTTAATAAAATGTGTTGTTGTACAAAACAGCCTTATATACAAAATTTATGTTTAGCAAGATTGTTACAAGATATATTTTCTATTTCAAATTTTACTTTAACTTAAACTTCTTTTCAAAGCAGACCTTATAGGTTGTTAAAATTATTAAAAAAAAACTCTTTTGGCTTGAAAAAAAGATAAAAACAGGCTTAAGTATGTTAAAATTTGATTATTTTGATTATTGTTTTTTATTCTAACTAAGTATGCTTAAAATATCTAAAATTGTGTTTGAAAAACTGAGTATTATAAAGTTTAGCAATATAATTATACCCCGAAAAACTTAAAAATAAAGTTATACTCTTTAAAAGAACTCAATTGTCTGACATAAAACATGTAATTAGTGATATTTAGAAAATGTAGCTTGTGTAGTTTCGCAAGCAGTTGATAAAAGATTGAAACAAAAGTTTTTAAACAAAATTGGTTATCCCTTTTAAGGCATAAAATAATTTTTAAACCAATTGAATTTCTGACATTACTTCAGTATAAGATACAATAACGATTAATCACGAAAATTTTTTAATATAGCTCGTTTAGTTTAGATAACTTATTAAAATTTAACAGACTATGTATTAAAAAAAGACAGTTTTTTGGTAAACTGATTGGTTTTCTTTTAAACACAGCATTATACTTTTATAGTTACTAAGGTTATAAAGAATTGTTCACTTTTAAAATTTTATTAATCTTGATCGTATTTCTAATATTGAGCAAACGTTAGGTCTTGAAAGTTTATTTTGAATTATTTATCTTGAATTCATTTTAATTTTAATTTTGTCTTTTAATTCTACGTTATAAATTTTAGCGGCGTATAGCAGCATAAAAAATTTTTATTTTTTTATCGGAAAAAATTATTGATAAATGTTATTACCTTATACTATCAATAGAAATCGTAATTTAATAAACATGATCGACCTTTTTAATCACGTTTAACCTATTTAGACTTATTTGCTTAGTGTTAAATAATGTTTAGTAATCTATCACTTTGTTTACATGTTTATATTACTTTGAAACAAAGTTTTTATCAAAAGGTATGTATATACTTTATAAATGTTTGCAAATGTTTTGTTTGTATCTATGACAACTTAAGTATGATTTGTACAGCTATGAAAAATTAGTTTAAGAGATAATAACTTAACTAATACAAGTAACTAAACAGACAAGATATTTTAGTTTTCAAACAAAAGTTTAAATTTTTCACTAAAGACTGTTTTAATAAATTTTTAACCAAAAAGGCGTGGGCTGATTATTTGAAAAAAAAAAGTTTAATATTTTCCACTGCCAGAATTTTGATAAGTAATCGTTCATCTTCTTGACTACTTTAGTTAACCTACATTAATGACACCTTAATAACAAAAAAAAAGCCGAGGGGCAATACCACTATTTTTCAGTAACCCTAAACTAATGTTAAAGTTTTATAAATAAATCTATAGAAAATTAATTAAGTGTTTTCGCAATACTCTTTAAGATCTACAAATCAATGCAAAATATTGTATTTTTTATAGCAAACAGTTATCCATTTACTAAAATTTAAAAGTTTTTGATGAATGCTTTGCTTAAATATTGAAAGTTAACCATCGTCTTTTTTACACTTTTTTAAGCATGTAATTATTAGAGATAATCAAGTTTTTCAATCTAAGTAAATTAAAATTTAAGATGTGGTTAAACTGGTTGAAAAAAGGGATCAGTTCATGTTTCAGATTCATGTGTTTACGATTCATGTGAAACATTTCTTAAAAATTTTTAGTATACTATATACTACTCTTGGTTTTATTTAAAATTTTAGTTGTTAACGATCGATAAGTAAGTCACATGTTAATTTAAAAAACTTTTAAAGTAAGACATCTTAAAATTTTTTTATAACAATGATGTATAATTAGTTTTATAAAACGACGAATCAAAAAGATAAACCATGCTAACGTACTTTAATTACTAAAAAGTGCAAGTTATTAATTACTTAAACTACTGATTTAAGTATATGACATTAAAAAAAAAAATTTATTAATGTATGCATTTTAAAATGTAAATTTTCAAACAATGTTAGTATGAGCAGAGTATTTTCGTTTGTTTGCCTTCAAAATTAAAGATATATGTTTTCTATTGAAAAATAAAATAATTAAATTTTGTTCAAAGATGATCACCGTTTATATGTTGTAAATAAAAACATAAATACATTAAAGCTGTAATTACAGCTACAAATTTTCAGAAAAAGTATAGTAAAATTATGTGGGTTTTTCTTTTTATTATATATTATTTCTTTTAAAGAGCATTTGATGAGAAATTTAAATGACATACAGACTAGAATAGGCTCATATCTTTAAACCTAACGAACATTATATAAAAACGAGGTTTTGAAGTCGTTTAACATAATTTACACAAACTTTTTCAATTTCAATTGTTTTATTTGTTTATAGCTGACTGGAAGTTAATCGTATGTAAATTTAAAACTAAAGTTTAGAACAACTAAAAGTAGTACAATTATTAAAAATCAAAAGAAAAATGGTATTTAAGAAATTTAAATTAATATTCGACGAACCTATTACAATTTATTATTTGAATTTTTAAAGCACAACATGTATTAACTATCAATATTTAGTTTTCTTATCATATCTTTATCACCATTATTAAAAACGTATACTTTAATTCCATTTATTGTATACAAACTATACGGATAAATTTTATATTTCATCCTGCTCTCAATTTTTTTCTACCAATTATGAAGTGAAACTAATTATTAACTTTTAATTAATACAATTTTCGGCTATTAAGAGCTGAATGAACTAGTAATTTATATAATAAAAAAATATTTCTTAAATTCTATTCTTGCAAAAGTAAAAAGATAGCGTTTAGCAAGCTTGCTAGCTTTATATAAAATTAATTTATTTTAGTATTTTAATCTAAAATAAAGTAGCCATTTATTCCCTTTGGTGTTAAATGAAAATGTTTTACTTAGCTTTTGTCAAATTTCTAAAATAAAAATCATATATTTTTATGTTTTTTATACTTTACTTTTTTATGTACTTGCATGCAGCATATTTAAAATAAAAAATTAAAAAGAGATCAGAATATATTTTTTTCTTATTTGCAGGCAACGAAAAATTGAGTTGTAAGCTATTTCGTTTTAAGTAAAATCAGTTTATTTATTGTCGTAAACTCAAATTCAAATCAAATCAAAATAGTAAACAAAACTATCATAGGCAGTTAGAGAAATTAAAATTATTATACTGTAATTACAACCTATGTTTTATTGAGACACTTATTGTTTTACGCTTCAGCAAATAGAGGTTAAACTTGTAACTAAAACAGTTAAAAATCTAAATAGTTGTCTTTAAATAATAACATGTTATTCTTGATTTTGAAAAAAAAATTCTGCATATATCTATAGAATTAAAAACAAACAATTTCTTGTTTATACGTAAAGTTTATTGTACTATAACTTTTTTTTAGTTTATCTAGCAACTCAAAGATCTTTGTGTACTTTTATTTTCAAATAATACTAAAGTGGTTTAAAAAATTTATTAAACAACTTTTTAACTTACTTAAAGGGAAACAGGTGTTTAAAAAAATTGGTTTTATAAATATTACTTGAGATTACTGAACGAAACTTCATTGAAAACCGTGATAAGAACTTTAACTCATAACTAACACTGAAATGAAACATTAGTATGTTACAAATTAGAACCATTAAGAAAAAGTTAATTCATTCATAGAAGTTTAAAGCTGTTTAGTCATCTTAATTTACTTAAAGCTTTGCATTAAAACATTAAAAACTTATTTATAGCATTTTTTAAACAAACCTTATAGTTATTATGTGCTTTATTGACCAAAAATTTAAGTTTAAAATGGCTGTTGTTTTAAACATCTAAAATACTTCATTAAAAATATAGTTAACTGTAAAACCTATTTACGAAAGACATCGTCTTGTTTGTAGTTTTCTAAGCAAGTAAAATTTTTAAGATTTTTATGACTCAAAGGAAAACTTTTAATAAGTGTCAAGTTCTTTATTTTATATTAATTAACAATTTTAATTTTTTGACTCTTGAGACACTCTTATTATTTCTGTTTAATAGAAGTAAAAAATGGTTAAATTAAGTTATTGGATTTAATGATTAAATTAAAGTATTAAATCTTATTTATTTAAGGGTGTACAGCTATTTACTAAAATTATTTGAACAACTGTTGTTCAAACTCAAAACATAAATAAACAAATCATGTACTACAAATTTCTCAACTTAAAAGTAATATTAAAAAAATATTTATTGTTCTGAAACTGTTGAATAAACATTTTATTTAATTGTAAAAGTAATAAAAATTTTTGAATCAAACTTTTACAATAACTAATTGAGCTCAGTTATCGAGCTAAACAATGTAACTTAAGAAGAATAAAATTTGTTTAAATTTCACTATCAATATAATTTAGAAAGAATTAGCATAGTTTGATTTAATAACAATTCAATAAAAAAATTTAATACATAAATCTTTAATTTGAATTGCTTCCATTTAAAATAAAATAAATATGTATCAGCTACATATTAAGTTTATACTGTTTCTTGTAACTTAAAAAAGCAAGTTATGACGTCACTTTTTAAACCAATCATTATTTAGATTAAATATACGTTTATAAACATCTCCGTTAATTTAATTTAGTTAATAATTAACGTAAATTAGTTAATTGTCTTATTCTAGTTTGTGGCTTCGTAAAGCAGCTTTAAATACTATTGTTTTACGTAGAAGTTACCAAAAATTATAATTACCGTTTACAGAGTACATAGTTAACAAAATTAATAATTGAAGTTGCATGTTTATTAAAAGTTTAAAGGATGTATAAAGTTAAATACTTGATTGATAAATGTTTTAGATGACTGTTTTAAATTTCATTATGCTTTAAGTCATTCTTTAAGTTTAATAATATGGTATTTTTTTATTTTTGTTTAAGTTTTTTGTTTACTATTGTTAACACTTTAAAAGTCACCTATTTAGTTAATTTAGTAGCTTAAAATCTAATGATGTGGTTTTAAAAAGATAGTTAACTCAATTCTAATTTATGTAATTGCATTGATTCAAAACAACTTTATAAAAGCAAATTTAATTGAAGAAGGAAAAAAAGTTTATCTATTGTAACAGTATTCTGATTTTATAATGACGTAGATTTAAAAATGCTTCTTTAATTTTTATTTATAAACAGTTTGTATTTTATTAAAAAAATTAGTTACTTTGTTTGAAAAATCTTCAAGTTTGAATTAGTATATGATTTAAGTTTTTAGTAAAAAGGATTAAAAATAACTAATACTAAATAAATAGGAGTAATTAAGATAGAAAAAGCCCAAATACTTATAAAACAAAATAATAACTAATTTTAATTGACACTAAAAAGTAGTTTTTCCAACCGCATAGCTGATTTTTTAAGTTAAAAACTAAATGTGCTTATGTTCGTGACGTAACAAAAAAAACCTTTACTTTGTCAAAATCGATTTCTTTTTGTAATGCTTCAAGTGTTTTACCGATTGTTGTTTAAACAACTTGCTCAGAAGATCAAGCAGAATTAGATTTTTTGGAAAACAATTAAAGAAATAAACTACAGGATAAAATTAAATAGACAAAACAATACTATCTTTTTACAGATAAGAAAACTAACTAAAAGCAAATTTTTGTATAATAAAAAATTTTTTCCCTAAGTTTTTTCAAAATTATTTGAGTTTTAATATTTTAGTGTTTCCCCTTTTTTATATAAACCTCACTTTAAATGTTTTAATTAGTACGTGCAGACGTTGTTTTTCTTAAGCAAACTAATTGAAACGCTATAAAATGTTTTTTTTTACTAAAAAACCTTAAAACTAAAAATTAATGTTACGTCACTAGATTATTTGTTTTCACTTTTTGTACTAACTAAAATATGCTCTGTTTAAAACATTTATCTTTACTTCAAAATTTTTTTTAATTTTAATCGAAACTAGTCGTAGAAGTAGGTAATTAAAAGTATCGCAGATTTCATTTTAATTTTTGAAGTACAACTTCCTAAATAATTTAAGACGACGAAGAAAAAGAAATCTGATACAAAAAGATTATGCAAGAAGATATATGAGGTAATATTCACATTGTTTTGTATTATATTACATATAAAGTTGTGAGAAGTCATTTAATAAATAATTGGCATTAAAATTACAACTTTTTATCATTCTTAAGTTATCGATTGGTATACATATTTATCAGATAGCAGATTTTATCATATTTTCTTATAAATATATCCAACATATACCTTCGTTTGGTTTCGTGGATAATTATTTTTGGTAGTACTAGTAAGTTAAATGTACCACAATCCAATGCTAAAAAAATATTTTTAGTGCTCATAATGATTTAAATTAATAACTAACTTACAGAAGAATAAAAAAAATGTTTAACAATAAGTTCTTTACATATAGCTTTTTTTAGAAATAAGAAGTACATAATCTAAAAATCTCATCAGAAACTAAGAGAAATTAATGTATTAAAACATATAGTTTCGTTAAACCAAAACGTTTGTTAGAAATAAAAAATGACATGAAAACTACTTTAATTTTAGTGTTTAAGGTCTTAAGCTAAAACAAAGATTTTTTAAACAAAATACAAATTATAATAACTTGGTTTTTATTAACAAATTTTATTTAAGTATCGTTTAGGTGTAAATGATGGGTAGCTGTCTAAATTGCACGAGCATAGAAAATTGCATGAGAGGACAAAATTGCACTCAGATACATTTGCACGAAGACACTTTTGCATGAAAAGGCAATTTTGCACGGAAAAATGTTGCACAGGTTTTTTTTTCAATTTTTTTTTAGTTCTTTTTTTTACTAACACAATACCCCTAACTCTTATTTCGGTCGGTAAGTTAATTTATTTTTGTGTTTTTATTATTAATTTTTCTTATCTTTATTTTTATTTTAAATATTTTTTTTTTAATTTCACTGTTACCCCTAGCCCTTACCCTCAGTTAGCTTTTAACTTTTTTATTTAGTTTATCACTTATTTATTTTATGTATTTTTTTACTTTTGTGCAAAAATGTAACTCGTGTAAAATTGACCCTTGATGCAAAATCGTCTACGTGCAATTTTGTTCTGTCGTGCAATTTTGTTCTGTCGTGCAAATATTGGCTTCGAGCAAATTTAGCTTCGTGCAACTTTGTGCTTTCGTAAAATCTAGTTCTCGAGTAATTTAGTCCCTTTTGCAATTTAATAACCTCGTGCAATTAAGAACCGTTCCGTAAATGATAGAAGTAATGTAGTCATAGGCCTGTTGTAGGAGCTAACTTTAATTGGGAAAAGTCCCCTTTTTTTGTTGTAAACGCTTTGAGCGTTTAGCTCTTAAGGCTTTTATTGAGTTTACCTTACTCATTAGGTTTAACTTATTAAATAATAAATATGTAATAAACTTAATAAATACAATATATTTTATAAAATATAGTAAGATACGTTTTACTTATTAATACAAAGTCTTAATATATGTCGTGCATCATGCACAACGATGCTAAACTAAGCACAATACAATAATACAAATAAGCATAAAAATTTTAAAAATTACAATCATAAAAAAGTTCTTAAACTTGTTGTGCTTTATGCACGATCTAATGGCTAACTGAGTGTAAATACAATCTGTTAATATATTATTATGTGGTTTGATAAACAATCGGCTATTGACCCTTGGTGGTCATTTACAAAACAAAAATATATACATTTTGTTACACATGCGTTATTTACGGTCCTAATCAGGACAAAACCGGCCTCAGTATACCGAAAGCCCACGGTCTGATGATCGTATTTATATGATCAAACCGTAAGTTAATCTTGAGCTTGTCTCACGGCATATTAAAATCAACATTTAAAATCTGTAGACTTTTGCCGATGTTTACGTTTATTGAAATATTTGAGCGTTGATTTTTTATGTGTTTGATAAATCTAAAATATTAAAATAAAACAAGCTACTTAAATCAAATGATTAAACATAAAAAAAGGTAAACTTATTTCACTGATAATTTGAAATATTTTAAACAATATACATACTTATGTTTAGAAAATTTGTTCTTTTCGGGTAAACACTAAATATAAATTTTTCGAAAACTTCATAAATTTTAATTGGCTTCATATTAATTGGCAGGGCTGCTAAACGTTTATAAATCATCATAAAATGTTTATTTTCTTAAGCTAAATTTTA